>NC_086338.1:15410931-15715202 GCF_032445375.1 Bacillus rossius redtenbacheri | reverse complement strand
CTGTAACAAAAAATTCCAAATACCATAGTGTATAAAACCAATAGAAGGACAACTTATTACTAACGTACCTAAGTATATTAGTAGTTTACTTTGGTATGTCCTGGCACAGAGTTCATCTAGAGGAGCTGGGTTGGTTTGAGGAACCAACCCCTATTTTTAATTATGACATTACGGCTGACATCTTAGATGACGACCTTCGACCTTTATCCTTGACATTCAAAATTTGCCACATATTACAAAAAATGACTCAAAATTTTCCGAAATGGCCAAAACAACTCAAAATTTCCATCGGTAAAATAATTCACCAAAAATAAAAAATAAATATATTTCAATAATAAAAAAACTCAAATTTTTGAAGGAAAAATTTCCGTTTTGACGAAAAGTTTCCCGTTTTATTCCTAAAAACATACCTATGGCTTGAAATGTCCTAAAAGAGACATTAATTCTTTATCGACAACCTGCTTTAAGCTTAAGATTATGTCATATTGCATCCCGCTATTTTTAAATTATGGACATCAGGTCAACCATTTTGAAAATCTGTTATATGTATCAGAAAAAGGGAAACAATTTTAATAATTAATTTTTTTAAATTCTTTTTTTCATAAAATTGTTATAAAATACATTTACGCCATGGAGTCCTCAGTTCTAAACCAGTGGCGGCCAAGAAAATGGCGATTGCTCCTTGTTTCACGGAGGATACTAGGCAACTGAACCTCCAACACTAATATCAAAGCAATATATTCCGTCGACCAGTATAACGTCATGGCGGCCATCTTGGATACGTAATTTTGATTACGTCGGCTAGAGTATGCTATCCTCATATTAGGTTATTGTTTATCCGTTAGAGTGCAGTAGCATTTGTTATAAAACAATTAACTATTGTCATATTCGCCATCTTGAAAATCTGTAATTAATAACCGAAATATAGAGAAAAAAAATTAAAAAAATTATCATAAAATAACCCTCGTTATACAATCATTGATTAGATAAGTTTTATTTCAAGGTTCGGTCCTTGATCGATGCAAAAATGTAACTTTGGCTCTGAAAAATTTATTTCCTTCATCATTCTGACTGAAAACAAGGACTCCTGCCAGGCTGAATAAATATCTAACTGAATATCACTATGCCTACAGTAAAGACCGATTTCGGTGCATTTTTTAATACAAGACTTCCAACTACGGGTATATAGGTGAAGTTTCTCCGAACCATGAGATATTTCTTGCCAGTACTAAGCATGCAATACCTACAAGTACAATTCAATGACAAAAATACAGAATGAGTTTCTCCAAACACGAGTCCCTCTTTGTTGGTATTTGGAATGCCTTTTAAAATTTGGAGCAAGCGTGTCCGAAACACTACGTCAGACCATGCCTATTTTTAGGCATAAATTCCGTGTGAATCCGAAACATGTAGATAGGTATTTTTTTTAACTTGTCATATATTTCAAACAATAATGACATATTTCGAGGAGACAAGACAAGAGTCTCCAAATTGTTATACCTATTATATAAATAGAATTTATTAAAATATTCGATCAACTAATAAGCATGTTTTATTCACACTATATGACCTAGAATCCCTGAATATTGCTTTGCACTTACTACAAGGCCACGAGTTTTTGAGCCTTTAAATATTCAGTCCCGAATACAGACTTGGCTACGTATATTTAAAGAAAAGGGCAAATATATGTACGAACATTCAACTCAGCAGGATATGGTATCATTAAAGGGCTATGATTCATAATGACACGACACAATCAGTAGAGATGTGGCATGCTTCACTTGCTCCATTGACAATTCAAAAACTTGAGTTGTTTCCTACCTTTTTAATTTTTTTTAAATTTTTTATTATAATCATTAATTTGTGTGGTGCTGATTTTATAAATATTGTTTTAGATTTTATTTAAGGCCTTTTAATAGTTTCGGCAGTTTAATTTTCTGGTTTGTATAATTTAGGCATTATTTTTGATTTATGTTTATTCGTGCATTTTTTAAAAATATTTCTAATCTTTTAAAAACGATTTGAAATGTAGTTTTTTATTTTATTTTTAGTGTCAGACACTATACAAATCAATGACGTCTGTGGAACTATGTGCATGGAACTGTAGCTCTTGCAGGCCGCGAGACGGTTGGGTACCGCGCCGCGCGAGCGGTCGGGAGAAGGGGGGGGGGGGAGAGGGGGAGGACCAGTCAAGACCTGCTCGAGAACCAAGATGGCCACCGTGACGTCAAAAATCCAAGATGGCGGTCGGCTCCAGGCTCCACCGCCTGGCGCCTGGCGCAGGAAATACTACTCTATACTACTGGAATATAATCACCAAATTTTGTCTTATTTTAGGTAACGTAATCAAAATAACTTGAAAAGCTACGAAATCACAAAATATTTTATAACTGTATCAAACCGGTGCCCGTTAAACATTGAGTTTCTTTCCATTTTCATTTGCCACAAGTTTCCACGCCACAGACTCCGGGAGGTGTCGCCTGCGTCTGGTTTCACTCGAGAAGCAACTTACGTTACTCGCGCCCGAAGACCGCGTGTACTGGCGAACTTCTCTCCCCCCCCCCCCCCCTGTGTGAAGTATGGCTCCCGCAACTTCGCTAATTGCCGTGAAGCCCCCGGAAGCCTCCGCCGGCGAAGCTAAGGACGCACCAAGTCGAGCGATGAATGAATGCTGTAACTGCTTGTACATCAAACATATTTTCGTAAAAATCTTCAATAATCTTGAATATGATTGTACTGACATACATTTTTTATCTCTGAATTATTCGTTTTATTATTTAAAAATATATTTAATAATACTGGAAATTATTATTTAAAGTCATAAATATATTGTTATATTGTTAAATATAATATTTGAATTTCAGATGCCTATTTTCATTACCTAGGCCAGAATAAAGATAAAATGATTTTAAGTGCGGTATTTTTACACTCAGATAATGTTGCGGGAGTCATAAATTAATTAGGAAATGGTTCTAACTTTATTATGGGCTGATGATTTTTTCTTTTTTCTTAGAAACGGTCAATTCTAATTAATAGTGTAAAGACTGATGAGCCAAATTCCAACCAAAAGAAAAATCAATAAATATATGTTGTACTTGAATGCAATAAACCAACTAATATGTTATTAAAAATATTTTTAAGGTTTTTCCAAAATTTTACTGAGCCCAGAAAAAAATATATCCATAACACATTATTATTATTACAGGCTATTACACTCACTTATGAGTTCTCAATATATTTCCCCAATATATATTATCAGAAATCTTCAGATGTAAAAGTAATAGGCACCGCGTATTTTTGACACAATTTAAGTCATAAATATACTTTAAATTAATTCATGTTTTCGGATTTTTAGCCGGCTATTTCATGTGTTTCTTGAATTATATTTATTGCTTAGGTATTTTACCAATAAAATTTAAGTTTATACAAAGATATATTCTATATTAAATTAGATATTATTCTCAGAGACCCAAGAAGAATCCGTTGAAGAACATGGGCACAATTTGCTCTTCTGTATTGGCTAGTAAAGGGTGATCATGCATCACGATGACTACTCGTGACTGACCACTCTGTTACGCCCCTCGTGCCTCAAAAATAAAGTTATTTTATTTAAATTAAAAGTCCTTGGAAACTGCTGGGCAAAATACAAAGAAAATTAAAGTTAATTACCAGAGGGGGCACGAGGCGGTGCACAAGACAAAATTTACACTCCCTGCACACTAGTAACTTGGGGAGTTCGTGGATCGATAAAATGAAGAAGGTATTTGATAAATGAATACACTATATCGGTAGCTTGGTCTATAGGTTTTCCTAGTTTATTATTAAGAGATTTTGTTTACGCATTCTTTCAACATGAGAATAAAGATCTTAGTAAGTAATAAATAAATGATTACATAAACAAAAATTTAAAAAAATTGCACCAATTTCGAATCTCCTAACGATTACTTATACATGTCCCTGAAGATAACTTTCTTAAAGCCCTGCTCGCTGGTATCTTGTTAGTGAATTTAGTTGATTCGATGCAAGTGGAATATATATATAACTCATATCACCCGGGTCTTCCCAGGGTGACGTTGGACCGAGAGGAAAACTCTTCTAAAGGGGGAAATCAGCAGCAGGTCCCAAAGATCATGCGGGGAGCAATTTCTCTCCCCGGAAACTTTGATCCTGTCAAACAGGGTGTGAAATCAGGGTTCGCGAGGTGTCTCGCGCCGACATCAGGATGGCGCGTACCGAGAATTCGCGGAAGCGCGGAAGAAACTAAAATTTTTAGGAAAAATAAAAAAATACTAAAATTTAACTAAACATGACTTTTTTCTAGATACTACATTTGACTGGCTACTGTACCACTGGGATTACATCCCTAAAGCAAGCTGACTACATTCTCGTGGACACGATTTCGCCGTTGCCGCGACAAGCCTCTTAGCACAGAGGGCGCCGAGAAGACGTGGTCAGTAGCCGAGCTCAGCGAACTAAGTGCCACAATGACGGACAAGGCTTCTAATTAAAAACTGGCGCTAACGCCCTAGGGAGGAGGGGGAAGGTTCGGTTCTAAGCCGAAAATTTCCGAATGAGTCCGAGGCTGGCGTGACAAGAACACGACATGCGCGCTCTCTACCGGCCAGAATAGAAGGCAACAAACAATCGACTTCTACAGGCCGCGAGAAGGAAGCATGGGGCTTAAGGGCGCCGCGGTGCTGCTCTCTAGCGACGTAAAGGGGAACTAACTGAGGCGGTGAGCTGACTTGCCACCAGGTGTCATGAGGGTGAGCTCTGCACGCTGGCGACCAGGCCCGCGGTTACTTTTTCCTCCGCTAGATGTCGGGGACGTCTCTGTCGGACCAGGGAGAAGGTCCTTGAATTAGGCCATCGTCCCGTCAGGTCACTGCTCCTAGCTTGCTTTCTCAGAACTAAAGTGAGGTGGAGAGAGAGGAAGGGGGGGGGGGGGGGAGCAGTAATAGCCACTAAGGTGGGAACGCAGCTCCACTGGAGACTGCTTCGTGACGAGACATGCTATTCTCAGCAGGCCTCTACAAGGTAGCAGCTTGCAGCCCAGGAGCTGCTCTATGCAATTTTGGTCATGCAGGGAATTAAAATTACAAACTCGGGACGTGACTGCAGGCGAGAGAAATTTCAACCGGGCTGACCATGTCCACATTAGACAGCAAAATATCAGATTGGCTCCCTGGGAAGGGGCTTCGGTCCACTGGCACAAAGTTTAAACACGTGGCGTACACCGGCCTAACAAAAAGTTAATCACCCCCATTAACAACCAGATAAATTTAAAAAAATAAGAAATCCCAAAAAAATTTATAATTATAGAAAAATTAAAAAAAAAAAAAGTGACGAAATGCCTTATTTCCGGCACAACTCGTGTCATCCACACTTTTGTCACCACTCCCAAGACTGTATTAGTTGAAGTGCTAAACGTTAAACTGCCACTCACCAGCGTGTACTCGTGAATATGCTGAAAGTTTAAGTGCCACTCACAGACATCTACTTGTTATATGCTGAATGTTCAACTGCCACACACCAGAATGTACTCGAGAAAATGCTGAAGGTTTTAATTCACTCTGCCTCATGTACTCGAGAAAATACTAAAGGTTTTAATGCACTCACCATCATGTACTCGTAAAGATGCTGAAGGTTTAAATGCCACTCACCAGCGTGTACTTGTTAAGATTAATGTTTAATTTCCATTTATCAGCATGTTATCGTGAATATGCTGAATGATTAATCACCATTTATCAGCATGTTATCGTGAAGATGCTGAACAATTAATTGCCACACACCATCAAGCACTCGTGAATATGCTGAATGTTTAAATGCGAATCAGCAGCATGTACTCGTAAAGATGGAGAAGGTTTAGCTGCCAATCACCCGCTGCAATAGAGAGGATGTTGAAGGTTTAACAGCCATTCACCAGCAAGTAAATTCAACGCAATACAACTTTAGTAGTATCCAGCGGTAGGTATGGGGACTGGTTCTGGCTCGAGGAGCTGGTGAAGGACCCCGGCCGCTATCTTGGATTGTGACGTCACGACGGCCTTCTTGGACAACTTGGACCTTGATATTTGACCTTGACCTTCAATATGAGCCAAAATTTTATAAAAAAATATTACTCAACATTTGCCAAAAATTTTCAAAAATTGGCCAAAAATCGTTTACATTTCCAATATTTAGGAAAAATTTCTGCCAAAATTCTAAAACATATATAAAGTATAAAAAATATAAAAAATATTCATAATTTCCCTATTTTGAGATAAAAATACCATTTTAAAGACAAAATTACCCATTTTAGACATCAAAAAAATATCAAGGCTTGAAAATTACCCATTAAGGCTTGAATTCCTTATCGTCAAGTCTCAAATAATCCTCTGGATGAAAGCTTTGACCTTGACCTTGACATAAACCATTATCATTTAAATTTTCGTAATGGCCGCCTTCTTGAAAATTTGTAAATGTCATCCTTGTTTAATTGGAAAAATTTAAAATCAACGAAAAATTAATTAAATTTTAATAATTATAACTTCATCCATCTTGAATATCCGTAAATATTATCCAATTTTAACAGAAAACATTTTTTTTATTTGTTATAAAACAATCACCTAACTAAATTTTGATAACAAAATCATTGAGTCCTCTTTCCGAACATGGCGAGAGCAATCGATTAAAAATGGCGCAGGATACTTCCTCCACAGAAGCTAACGCCGACTGAACTCTCACCACTAACTCCAAGGTAGATATTACATCAGCCAGTATGATGTCATGACGACCATCTTGTTTCGTCTTCTGGAGGCCGCCATCTTGGATCGGGGATGGTTTTCGCGCTGCTGACAGTTTATTATAGATTAAACTATGTATTTAATAAATCATGTTCTAAATCCTAAGAGTGGCTTAAATTTCTTATCTACTAGCCTCCAGTACGCTGATATGGCCGCCCTATTGAAAATTATTTATTATTGACCCAGAAAATCGGGAAAAACTCCAAAATTTATATAAAAATTTTAATCCGATACTTATGAAATTTTACTAATTACTTGTTAATTCAATGGTGCCCAATAAAATTATTTCCAATTTTGAGTCGCGTTCTTAAATAGTTTATTACTCTATCAGAATTACAAGAAACAAGTTTAAAAATAAGAAAGGTAGTTATATTATTTTTTTTGTTGTACGAAATATGATCCTTTCAAAATACATCGTTAGTACATAATTATTGTACACGCGAAAATAAACGAAAATTGGATTTCCCATTTACGTAGTTCACGAAGTTTCAATTACACAACTGTAATCACGTCATCCAATCAGGCGTGTTTTACAAATTGTATTGGTGGTTTGCATGAGGTTTTGCCGGTGTAAAGTTTTAATTGGAAAATTCGAGAAAGAGGGTCGCGTATTCTAATTGTTTACGAATTAAGCGCGTAGTTAGATATCACGATATGCTTGCGCAAATTTAAACATGATGAATCACTAATGACTTGCAGTATCCTGCTTTTAAATTATTTTTTAGGAACAGACCTTGTTTGTCTGCAGAACTTTAGTCACATAAATCATAAAATTGCCAGAACATGCTGATATTGTGATAGTTCATAGAACTGTAATATATAAGTAGCCATTAATATTTATTCTTACTTGTGTGAACAATGTTGTCACGTAAGTTTCATTTAAGGTCGTAAATCAGCTGAGTATGAAAAATAAATATAACCAACCAAAAGCATACGGCAGTAAACAAAATAATGCTTTAAAGGCCTAAAGTTTTCCTCCATTTGTATCATGTAGTATGATACAAGTGATTAATTAAAGAACTAAGATAGCACTAGCAAACATGATTGAATCAGAGCTGTCTTGTGCCCGGCAGATCAAGAACCACAACAAAAACAAAATCTTTTTTCTAAAGGTCACTTTATAATAATTCATAGTAGCATAGTGAATGTTAACAACAACACAGCATTACTATCTTCAAGAAAAAAAATTTATCGCAGCATTACAATAAATTTAATCGCATATTAGTCTATCCTCCTTCAAGTCAGAAGACCAAATAACAAAAAGCAACTAAAAACGCCACGAATAAATATAATCCTACTTTTACAAAATTATTTCATAGTTTTATATTATCTTTACATCTCATTAGACATTTTATTTTTAGAGCTGCAAAAATTATTTAAAACAAAAATTAAGGGATTTTTTAAATTCATGTCTACAAATATTTTTCATGCGTATTTAATAGAGAACACTATAAATCTACATGAATTAATTAATGAAAATATTTTAGGGAAATTTTAAATATTAATTTTTAATATTTTTTATGACTACAATAAATTGAAAAAATCCACAAAAAGTTATCTCGTACATTTAAAACAAACTTGCCAAAGTAAAATTTAATTTAATTTTAAATAATTTTTAAAATTTAATCTCGACGATAATAAGGTAGCTTATGCAGCTTAACTAATTGTTCATACGTATCTGGCATGTGAAAGTGACAGCATGGCATACGAACCGGACCTAGCTCAATGCTACTTTGTTGAGTCACAGTCACCCACAGCTGCACTCGGATCGAGAAATATTCACCCCTCTTAATTGGACTTACCATATTTACACGTTTATGGACTCTTAACTATAATATGATTTGTGATTTAGTTAATCAAATAATAATTAGTGAAAAATAACCACGCATGTCAAACTAAAGCGTGAAAAGCATTATACCAGCAAAAATAATTTTTTCACATCTAAACCAACACTTACATAACACTGTTTTAAAATACTGATTTACACTTGTATTTAAAATACATTAAAGATCAATATATTCTTGCGAATATGGCTGGTGGCGCGGTGCACAAAAATAAGCTCAAACCCGGTTGTGTTGCTCTCTGCCCACATAAGGTAAAGGCACCTATTATGGGACCCCTTTTAAATAAAATTCATATATTTTTATTAAGTGAACATAAATTAACTTTTCACGCATAATAAATCACTTGATATGTTTAACTATAAAATGCAATACATACATATTGTTTTAAAATAATAAATGTATGTCCTCTGCAAAAAACGGAAGACACTGCACTTTTCCAAAGTAAAAAAAAGGTTTCCTATTATGGGACACATTATTTCTTTATCCTCTTTTGGCAATGAGGACACACAAAGTGACTGTCAGTGGCACCACAATGTTCATGAGCCCAACGACAGCAGACAGTACACTGTATCCACTGTTCGCCATGTTTTTCATCTGAAAATATGCATCCACAGAAGAGGCATTCAGCATCGTTGTCTTCTTCACCAGAGCTATCTTATAAGATGTCGAAATCATCATCCGACTCGTCGTTGCTGGATTTTTCCATTAATCTTCTTTTACAACATCGTGATCTTGACTTTTGTGTGTTGGCAGAAGGTTTTTGTCAGGGTTTTATGACATTTCCTTGCAGCTTCTTTTTTTTATTTTTTGCTGTTGTAGCTCTTTCCAAACTCTTCAGGAGATCGGATTTGTAAGGCTATGAGGTTATTACAGATGCTTTGCCACATCTTCGGCTTTATAAATTTGCTAAAAGACTAGGAAGTGGCTTAATGTCTTTAGGAGAGATAGGTGTGATGTCCATAGTTTAAGCAGGACTAGCATCAGAAGGCCCTGTGCCAGAAAAATGTGGGCGATCCATAGGCAGAACAGGCTGAGAATTAGATGGTCCTGCACCAGTTGATATGTCATTCGAAGTGGCGATGATAGTTGCACTGGTATGAACATCTCTATCAGGAATTTCGTGACAACTGTGAATTACAAAGTCACAATCACGAAACGCATCACTGTTGAATGGGTAAAATCCTGTTTAGCGGAATGCATTGACTGCTATTTCCATTGTTGCAGCTCGTTGATATGCTGAAATGAACAACTTTGCAACCAATAGTGGTGTTACAATACGGTTAGGGTTGTTTCTTAAAGAAGCCTGTATTTCTGAGGCATAATAGGTTTTCAGTGGTTTCATGAAGCCTACATCCAGTGGCTGCATTTTGTGTGAACTGTGAGGAGGGATACAAATGATTGATACGTGGTTCTCTCTAGCCAATCGTATCACATCAACATTTCTGGTGTGTGAGTAGTGGCCATCGAGAACAAGAAGAACAGGGTCTTCAAGTGATGGCTATGTATATTCAAAAAATGATCAAACCACTTTGTGAACCAATCCCCCTGAATCCATCCAGAAGGGTGGCATCCCCAATTAGAACCAGCTGGTGCCCCATCCATGAGTTCTATTTTCATATTATTCCTTGGCCACACTATCAATGGAGGGACAAAAGAACCAACTGCATTCATGCAAGTAACGACTGTTATGAGTGACCCTCTCTCAGCTGATGTCAGTGCAGCTACTTCTCGTTTTCCTTTCAGGGATATTACCTTCTCAGCTCTGTGCTGTACCACAGTTACCCCAGTCGCGTCAACATTGTACAACCTGTGAGGACGGCCTTTAATTTTGTCAAATTCAGTTACATAGAGCCCAAAAAATGTTTTCACATTTTCAGAACTGAAACCTTTTACTCTGGCGTGAGAAATGCCTTGGGGAACTCTTAATGACAACTGTGGATGACGCTTTAAGAAAGACCCCATCCACTTCTTACCAGCTGATTTATTTTTTCTGAGAATGGGTGTTTGATACCATTAGCAATGGCTAGTTGTAAGGCCATCCTTTTAATATCACATTTCCTCAACCCATAAAACCTTTTATCCATCTCAATGAAGTACGGTACGAGTTCATTTTCTAGTTTACAGCTTAATGTAGGCCTTCTTCCTAATGGCACATTTACCAAATCATCAGTACGCAATTCAGTATTTTTCATATACCTTTCCACTGTGCTTTTTGGTACCCCAAAATGTTTCGCTGCTGACTTGTAACCCATAGTACCTGTTTGTACAGCTTTGACAGCTAGGATCATCTGCTCCTTGTCCATTTCTTCCTTTTCGGATTTCGGCTAGGATCCCTCTAAAAGCAAAACATTAATATGAAAGGTAATAATAAATTTCAAATCAATGTCATTTTAGGCAAAGAAAACTGTTAATCTATGCCTATGAATTAATATCCTAAGTCCAGCATTACTTATGAAATATGTCATTACAGTTTGTTAATAACGAGAATTATATTGCTATACATTAGATATGAAGCAATTTAAGTACATTGTAACATAATAAATCATCATTGTGTTGTAACAAGGCGATAGTTAATTGATACTCTCATGTTTAAATGCATAACACTTTATTTAGCAGGAAGCTCTTAATATGAGACCCGGTTCCTAATATGAGATAGTATCCCATAAAAGGGTACTCTGTAGGTCTCATAATAGGAGCCATCAATACGCAACAAAAGTCATTGTGTTGCAGATACAAAAAGTGCACGAAACACAATCTCACTAGCATGCACATAACCACTCATCTATATAGCAATCAGCATGTATGAATGTTATAACAAGTAACCTTACCTTGATTTATATGTAAGCCGTTTCTGTTATCTCGGTGGAAAACTCGATAGCTCGTAAAACACAAAATCGGTAACCACGCTTGTCTGCACATTCGCTCGCTAATGAAAACAATACACACGCAAGAAAACGTTCCCTACACCGAGTTAGTGTATTGTCCGCTAGAGTTGAGGAGCTCCCGGCTGAGAAAGTCTAGGGTCTCATATTAGGAAAGGTCTCATAATAGGTGCTTTTACCTTACTCCCTTACTAGAAGCCAGCAAGTCAGGCGCAGGCGGGTCCCTACCGCCGCGACCCGCCTATCCCTGCAGCATGGCGGGGTTCAACCTGAGCAGCACGCCGCCACGTGGAGCCCGCTCAAGGCTGCTCCAGCGATCACCGACCGCGCCAACGGCCCCGGAGTGGGGATAGCGTGACGCGTCACCCCCAAGACACAACCGCCCATATGTAAGTGCTCAAGTGCGCGAGTGCGCGACTGCACAAGATGGTAAGAGATTAAGTGTGCAAGTGTGCAAATTGGCAGTCATTGAACATTAAATAGAAAAGTTATAATTTGCAGACTTTAAACAAGGATATCATCTTCTAAAAAAGTTAAAATTATCATATTCTAGAGTGACCCAGCATAAAATAACTATCGATTAATGTTAAATTCGAATTTAAAAAAAAAAGTTTTAAAACTAATAAAAAACAATGTATTTAAATCCACAGAGAGCTGTACGATTGGTGAGATTCATAAAACGTGCGAACATTATTTACTTAACAATATATGTTGTCTAAAAAAATTTTTAAGGATAATCTCTTTTAAACTTTCTCTCAACATACCTGTGCATAGTACCAAGCCAGTAACTTTAGCAAGGTTGCAATGTTTCGTTACGCCTTTTCTAATTTTCTGTTGAGGGTCCTCCGGTGGATGTCATGAACTGTGTCTCACTCACAGTCTTATGGTGGAAGAATGATTGGTTGAGCACCACTGTATTCCACAGGTTCCTAGAGACAGCTCCTGCGGTCAGGCAGCGAGGGAGATGATCGGAGTACCACGCTCCAGTCACGTGGTCCTGCTGAGTGCCGCTAGCGAGACAAGACCACCCTACTGTCCTTCTCTCGAGCGATTTTTATTTGCTTTGGGAGAAGTCAGCCATGTCCTCTCTAGCCAAGACAAGCACGGCTGTTTTTCCACGATACGTCCGCTGACAGCTTTCTTTTCCTTGACGCTCCAACATTTACAGATAAACGCAGAGTTATCAGACATATTACACACTCTAGGAACTAAGATAATAACAGCTAATTATATACTGCAACATAATATTTATTTTTGAGTTTTGTAACAGTGTTTTTTTATTTTTTCCATAAAAATTTAAGCTTTGCCTTAAGTATCTGAAAAAAAGAGTTATTGGTTTTTGACCAAAATGTCTATGGTTTGTGCCTATCTTACTATGTATAATACAACTCAAGTTTTGTATGTTTGTTTGTTGGTTTGTTTATTTCATAGTGGGCGCAAAAACTACAAGACCGATTTTGACTAAGGTTTTTTTGTTTAAAGGTTTATTGTCCGACTTAATAACTGGTATTGATGATGGGAGCCGGAAATACAAAACAATAAACCTTAATTTTTTTCACAAGCAAGCGCAGCAAAAATATAAGGTGAGCTCCCATTTCAAGTTCATTCATATCAAAGATTTGTCAGTACTGAGTTTATCTGTAATATCCCAAAAAGATTAGCAAGATTTGATGAAATTTTGCGATTTCATTAATGAAGCTTTATTCGTTTCCATGGCTTCAGGCTTTTGCATCGTTGATGCCTTCAGCGTGTCCATGGCAACGGCTTTTGCACCGACAGTGGCGTCCCCACGAGGAGGGGCAGTGTGAGTGTTCTGCCTACAGTCTGCCGTAGTGAAGCGCGGGTACTGGGGCTAGTGTTTACATAAACGTCAAAATACTGTTTAATAACACGTAAATAATATTTAATCTAAAGTTTATTTTAGGTAACATCATTTTTTTAATCTTTAGTCCATTCATACTATTTAATGAAAGAAAGTTACACACAGATAAAGCATTGTTTGTGGGGGCGACTGAATTGTTGCCCATTGGAAGGGCAGCCCTTCAGGATTTTTCTTACAGTGGTTAGTTTGTAAAGTGACCTAACCTAACCTAAAACCTAACCTTACCTAATCTAACATAACCTAACCTAAACTAACCACTGTCACAAAAATCCTGATGGGCTGCCCTTCCAAGGGGCAAGTTTTCAGGATTATTTAAACACTTAAAGAAACATGTTTAAAGAAATTGAATGGGCTGCCCTTCCAGTCGCTGTACAAACAAACCATGGCCAGAAAAATCCTGAAGGGCTGCCCATCCTAGGGGCAACAATTCAGCTCCCCCTGTTTGTGCAGGTGAGTTGCGTCCCGCAAAGGAAGATAGCTAAGACTTTATGTAAGTTTTTGGACATACGCCATTGCTAAGAACTTTTTCTCTTGAAGAAAACTAAAATATAAAATAAAAATTAATTAATTAATTAATTAAAGTATCCAAAAGACAAAAAACACAAATAAAGCAAAAAAATTGCTGTTGTCAACAGGATATAAACACCACAAAATATTCCGTAACAGGAATATGGTCAACAAACAAAGAAAAACAAAGAAAAATGTACTAAGAGAACGAAAAAAACAACCACAAATGATGACGACACAAAAATATTGAACCCAAAAAAATTCAGCACAACGGTTGAAACGAGACAAAACCACGACAAAACGAAAAGACGAAACAAATACAACAGTTTTCCAAAACAGAATAGAACGATAAAAAAAAAACCCACAAATGATGAAAGCACAAAAATATTGAACCCAAAATAATTCAGCAAAACAGTTAAAACATATTCCTGTTACGGAATATTTTGTGGTGTTTATATTCTGTTGACAACAGCAATTTTTTGCTTGATTTGTGTTTTTTGTTTTTTGGGTATTTTTATTTATTTATTCATTTATTTCTTTATTTTTATTTTAGTTTTTAGTTTTCTTCAACAGAAAAAGTTCTTAGCAATGGCGTATGTCCAAAAATTTACATCAAGTCATGCACTCCCATTGCACAAATCTTTCAAAGATAATAAGATAGCTAATCACTACAGGACTTTGTTCGACTAGAGGGAATCTATCATCAGCCCTCGGTGACAACTGAGAATTCACGTGTTTGAATAAGGCGAATTTACATAGTATTCTGTGCTTATTTCAGCTAACTAGTTGCACACGTTCCATTTCCTGTGGTGGTAAAATTGATATATTATCTACTTGAGCGTTAGACGTATGTAGACTGTTTAAAAACAGTAGAAGAAATAATACCTAACGCCCACAATTGGTATACAGTCAGTTTCTTCTTTATTTTAGTAAAATATCATATACTTTATGAACTCCGTGGACATAAAACCTGCTATATGTTTCTCAACTAAACAATCACATAATAATTTTAATAGGTCTAAGATCGGGTTAAAAGAAATGACGGTAACATTAAAGTCAAATTTTTGTTCATACAAAACAAGTAAGAGTTAGATACTTCAGTTGTATGCATTAGACAACATGAAACGATTCTTAAAAATTAGTTGCCTATATCGTATGTGATTTGAACAATCATTACGTTAAACAATGTTAAAAACTAAAGAGGCGTAACTTAGACACAGTTTTAAGCTTTGCTCTTTGTTGACAACGAAATTATAAAAACAAAAGTCGGGGCAAGTGAGTAAAGTATATTTAATGACCTATAGTAAGAAACATTTTATAAATTCTAGCAAAGAACGTGTCGTTAACTCTAAACAGTTCATGTCGTGGCGTATAGTTTGGAATAACTACACCATTGTAAGACCTAGTAAAGAAATTGTAGCGACTTGTGATAGGAAACATGTTGTATCATTTAGTAAGGTCATGTTGTGATCCCCATTAATAAACCATGAGCCTAGGTCAGGGGTTGGCAGACCGCAACCCGAGAGACGCTAAGGCTGTACAACTTTCAATTAAAAATAAGTAGTCATAGAAACCATTCTGTGGGCCATTACCGAGAATGACATATCCATTCTGAAATAACCGCCGTGCCAGCAGCCAGAATAAAGCCTTGTCAATACTGTGGTGTTATGGAAGAGAGGGTTAAGTCAAAAACATAAAATTTTAAGAGAGGTGGAAGAAAGTCTAATATTATTTTCACGATCAAATATTAGTCGTTATGAATTATTGATATCTTATACAGGTAACACAAAACTACAAACCATATAAAATGTCAAAAGGCATATCCTTCAAATAATCCTTGACTTTATTCCACCTCTCTTAAAATATGTTTGTTAAAATCCATTCCGTGTGTGTCCACACGATAAAACGGCGGTGGATGATTGTTACCTTTGCTAACATTCCGCGTGGAATCTCCAACATGCCGTCTGTGTCAGGACGGTTGTCTGCGCCTGACACAGCGACGTGTGAGGGCACAGAGCCAGCAGTGGGCCAGGCTAGGGCTCGACTCTCTGGTTCGGCACGGGAGGTCCTGGCAGCTGGAGCACAGCAGCATCGGCCAGTGTGGCCGGAGAGACGACCAGACCACCAACAGGACTCGATCGTCCCGACAAACACACACCCCGACATTCTCCAAATACTTCACTCCACGACCACTCTTTGTATATTCGGTTACAAATATCTAGTACCAAGCCATCGCTGTTTTGGCTGATAGGATAAAAAAAATTTATTTATGACTGAAAAAAATATATATGAAAGTTAAAACAGACGTTTTAATTTATGTAAATAATATTATTTAATAAAAAATTTCACAGAAATTTAATAAGCGGAATCCTTTCACATTTTTCATGTCTCACAGTTCTAAACAATATGTTAAATTTATATAATAGTTCTGATCTTTAGCATAAAATATAATATTTTTCATTACAAACAATTTACTTCAAATGATTTAAGCGTTGACCAAAAACTGCCTCAAAAACCAAATTAGAAAAATCAATTTGAAGCTATAAAAATATCTCAGAAAACTTTTCTGTGAACTTCACAAATCACAGTGTACATTAAATAAGCAAATAAAAATATCTAAAATTTGTGTGTGTGTGTGTTTAATTCAGTGGTTGTTTGTTTGATTCATACCCATTTTGCATGACATTCTGTTCAGCGGTTACGCTTTGTCTGTTCTATTTCTGACCTCAGCATTCCTTAAAATTTCATTCTTATTTTAGACTAACGTACCTAATATGTTAAAATTGTTCATTTTTATTTATATTTTAAATACATAGTATGTTACCATACGAACATGTACATAATTAAACCATGGAGGTGATATTTCCACGATCAGTAGAACAGTAACTTCACACATAGAGGGGTAGGAAATTTGTAGACTACAAAAATATTATTTTAAATACGTTAATAAATGCGTTGAAACTTTATCTTTATTCGTAAGTTTCAATGACTTTATTGGAATTTTAATATTAAAGTAATGGGTTTATTATCGTAAAACTCATGTACTTAACCCTATTAGAATTTATATATATAAATTCTTACAATTTCAGTTGTAGTTTACAGCATTACGGGAATTGTAACACTTTAGTGTAACATCACTAACACTTGACTTGAGTGAGGAGTGGGACGTATGATATTCCTCCACCTCTCAGCCATCGGACGACCGACAATGAGCCCAACCCATTCTCCGTCATCAAGTGCCCCGATCACAAACCCCTTCCTTATCCGCCATTGAGCGCCCCACTCTTAATTGTTATATCTTTGATTGCGCTTTGATGAATCATGGCCTTGACCTACCCTACAGGGTTTAAAGAATTTTCCCTTCATCAAGGGACCTGCCACGTGATATATTAGTCGTGACATAGTGTATATTTTTATGTGATTGTTGTGCTTTACTCGGTAAACTTCATTTCAATGACTTTTTATTAAGTTCATAACCATGGAACTTGATTGAAGTTATAAATCTATACAAGTGTCTGAATAATTCACAATTAAATCATGACATCTCTCCTAAATTGTTTTAGAGAAAAAGGTTAATTCGTGGGAAATTTATCATGTTTTATTTTTTTCCGTAAAATTGTATAGGCTATTAACTTGCACTAAATGTTCAGGAATATTACCCAAATTTTCTTATAGTTTCATTATACTAGAACCACGATAGGTAGCTTAAATATTTTGAAGGATTTTATTTCAAAATATATTTGCGCTGGTTTGTTTTTGTCTACCAATCCAACCCTTAATAAATAGGTTTTAACCGTATGTGATATTAGCTGCTTGAATTAAAAAAATAATTACAGACTTTTCAACGAAGAATGTGCCTTATACAAACAGAACATTATTCATAGTGTCAATTACCTGAATCATTGTTAAAACCACACAGGTTATAACGTCATATTTAAGGGTTGAGAGCTGTGAGTGGCAAGTTCCGAAAGTATGGAAATGTAGGCAAAAGTTGTGAAAGTGTGCATACGTATGGTGTAGTAGGCAAATGGTGCAAAAATTTGGAACAATATCTTTAATTGTGCAAAAGTATGGAAAAATATTCGAATGTGTTCGAAAGTATGTGCAAGTATACAAAAGTGTGTGAATGTATTTAAATACATGGGAAAAATGGAAAATAATGTGAAAGTATGTGAAAGTGTACAAAGTGTGTAATACTGTGCAAAAGTAATAGTGTAAAATTCATTGTTTAAAATAATGTATTAAGAAACAAGTATGCGAGTAAGTAAGTTTGCCTCACTGTGAAGGATTTTCCTTGAACGAATCAAAACAGTATAGTACACAATGAATGCTCAAAGTTATTGTAGCAAACATGAAAATGAAACACCCGCAAAGAGTTTCACAATTGTGATTCTCTTTACTTTATTCGTTTCTAACTAACCCCTCTTAAACAAGCCTCCCACCCTTGAGTCATTCCGTTCCCCTATGACGACATCATAGCTCGCTTTTAATAACGGATTAAGGCCACTAGCTGGGCCTCAGTCTTCCTGAACACTTTTTGATATCATTTCTTTATATTTTAATTTTTGTCTTTTAAATATTGTTAAGATATTTTTGCCGTATTTAAGCCAGTCATAATTTATTTAAGTTTTTTATTGAGAGTAGTTTTTTAATTCAATATTTTTGTTTTGGGATTGATTCAGTTTTCTTTAATACGTAATATCGATACTGTTTGCATGGACGGCTACTGGGCGCGGTGTCGTCGGCTGCTAACTTGACGTCACGATCGCCGGACTGGGGAGGTGAAGGGAAACCTACGATTCACTCGTCCTTCTGGACATACCCGAATACTCACTTTGGCATGCCTTCTTTCAACAGACGAGACAGCCGAACGCCCAATCGTGCATCTTCGGGTTTTTTTTGTTCATTGTAAATAAATATACAATTCATGATAACTAATGGACAATTATGTTAGGTTAGTTACATTATAAATACTTTAATACATTGTGGACGGTTGATTTGGTTAGGATAGCTACATTAAAGATACTGTGAAATCATGTAAACTGTTCCCTAGCGCTATATTAAAAGTTATTTGCTAAGCAACCATAAAATGATTTTACAGTATTTTTAATGTAACTATTCTTACCTAATATAACCAACCATCCACAATGTTTTAAAGTATTTATAATTACTTCTTGCTAATTTTAAGAGTGACATCTTTTAAGTTAAACCCGCGCATTTGGAGAATAAATGCCCGCGAATTTTTTTTTCCCCCCAAATTAATACACCTGTTGTGGTACGGAAAAAAAAAGCCAGCATGAACTTCGGGGAACTTCGCGTTTGGCTCTCTCATCTGTGAAAAGAAGGCTTGCCAACGTGAGTATTCGGGTATGTCCAGAAGGACGAGTGAATCGTAGGCTTCCCCGGTGTGGTCGGCTGCTAACTTGACGTCACGATCGCCGGACTGAGGGAGCGACTAGTGGTCGACTGCTGGTGGCGG
Organism: Bacillus rossius redtenbacheri; assembly: GCF_032445375.1. Classification (NCBI taxonomy): domain Eukaryota; kingdom Metazoa; phylum Arthropoda; class Insecta; order Phasmatodea; family Bacillidae; genus Bacillus; species Bacillus rossius. Next base: position 15,695,823 of record NC_086338.1, on the reverse strand, counting down.
GACTGCTCCGCGCGCACGCGCCAGGTCTCGCCGGGAGACGAGCCAAATGCCTCGGGACATGGAGAGGCGGTCCGTCACCAACTGTGCACGGACTGGGGACTACTTTTGTTGGGCACAAATGGGAGTGCCTTTGCTGCGGATCGCCGGCACCTGCAAGGTAAAGAGGCGACATGTAGATTTGGATTTGGCCCTCGCCAACAGTGTTGCACACTTTGGAGTTTCACTGCAATTCATTAAATTTTGGTGACTTAAACATTTGTGCACGAATTCCATCTTGAAGACGTCTGTTTTACATGCCTTTAAAGTAACATGAATAGGCCTACGCTCCTCCCGTTTTATGACTGTTTATGAAGAAAACTGGTGAATGTTAATTGGGCATTTTGAGAATAATTTAAGGAAGTTAAATTAATAGCTAAGTCCTTATGATAACGGATTTTGCTTTTTTTAAACCTGGCATGTAGGAACTTCTACTTTAATGAAGTGGCTCGTCTCGTATAGGGTGTTTTGTGCGGACGCTTTTTACCTCGCTGTGCTGTTGCGTAGGTGAGGGAAGCAACTGATTACTTACGACTTAAGAAAAACGTATACGTTTAAGACTTTGAACTTTATTAATTTTTTTATTTAATATTTTACGTAATTATATAGTTGTATTTATTTTGTATACGCTTTTATTGTAACTAGGCCTTTTTGTATAGGATATTTGCTACTGGCTTATAATACTATTTACATGGTATCTGAAATATATAAATCTATAATTTATAGGGGTTTAAATGTATAATTATATATTGTATATTTAACTATCTATAGGTTCGGTATAAGACGTACTGGTAATTGCCATTTACGCAAAATTGTAAAATTCATTGCCATACTTTTTATTATGATGAAGGCTTTTATAGTAAACCTTTCTATTTGCGTTTATTCTTTTTTTGTTTTTAGTTACCAAAGACTAGCCCTTGGTTTGTTTGCTACTTCTTTATGTTTACGCCCGGCTACTCGGATAAATAGTGATTTTGACATTTATTATTATTTAAAGTGTTTGTGGGACAGTAAAAAATTTACCCAAAGTGTGTCGGGGACGCAACCTCCCTTTCTTCGGGGAAGGAAAGCGGGTTTTAGGATGTAAAGAAGTTTCACTTAAGAAATAAAAAGAAAGGAAAATACTGGTATTTATTTTTCAGTTTTAATTGAAATCGTACTCTTTATTTGGGACGAATCACTGGCTGAACTGCTGAAATTTGCATGGAAAGGAAGTGTGCTAGCTTGACTTTCCTAGTCTCGAAAGTGGTTTTGTGGTAGTTTCACAGACTTGCCACGACAGAAGAAACACATTCCAAAAACTTTGCCAATATCAAGACAATGTCACATCTGCGGGAAGCGACACAAAAATAATAACACGAATGCCGTCAGCATGTTCCTAATTAGAAGAGTACAATTGAAAACGAGGAAATGATAACAGGCACTCCATTGGATAGTATGAGAAATGAAATTCGTTCCAGGTAAGTTGAAGAACTGTCTAACCACGCTAATTGCTTAGAGGGCGGGCGCATTTTTTAGAAGGTTCTGTTAAAGGAAAAAATAAATTGAAACACAAAGCAACATTTTATATACAATTTTATTAATTACTTGAGGCTTTATTGTAAATATAGGAATATCCATCACAAAAATCTCATTTTAATTATATCATATCCAAATTGCAGCTTGTTATGTGTTCTTGTAAATGAAAATATTTTTCAGTTTAAAATTTTTCTGCTAAAATAAATATGTTTCGTAAGAGAATAACAAAGCGCATAAAAGCTTAGCTAGAACTTTGAATTGTATAGTTAATTAGAGAAATATTCTCACAAGTAATTAACAATTAAAATAGCTGGACATCTGTTACCAAAAAACCTAGGAAACCTATATATATATATATAATATATATTTGTTTTCTTACATAGTAGCTGCTTCTCGATGTCTTCATTATTTTATTTTAACGTAATATTTTTAATTTCCCCCTTTTGTTAACTTTTCAATTCACAGATTTAAAATTTAGGATTTTACGGCTACAACATTGCGTGCCACTGTTAAATGTTTCCTGATGTCATTGTAAAATAAAGTTTTTTGCAACTAAAAACTCGCGTTATTAACAAACATTTAGGTTGTTTCAGCAAACAGTATATATATATATATATATATATATATATATATTTTTTTTTTTACATGACAACGTCTAATGAACGTCTAATAAATGCACGCACAAAAAGTGTCCCTTAACGCACATTGTCCCACTACGGATGTGTCCCGTTACGCTCATTGTACGCATGCGCCGTATCTCTCTTCCACTCGATTGGAACAACAATCGATTTGACTTTTCAATCATGTTTTCGTCGTTTGAATTATTTAAATACTTTAAAATATTACATTTTCCTTTTTTACTATCTCGGTTTTGCGACAAAGACTTGTTAGAGTTCGCATTTGCTTTGCCTATATTTACTGTTGGTTTTTTTTAATAAAAATTAACTTAACTTGAGCTGATTTTTTTAATGAACTTGTGTTGTTAATGCTTTAAATAACATAATTTAGCCAATGGGAATCAGGCGACAAATTTACCGGATGAGTTTTAAATGGCCACTTCAAGAAAAAAATTTTTAAAAAAAGTGAAAGCGTTTTTCAGTGCTCGCCAGTGATTTGAACATCTAACCTTGATAACGAGAAGATTCTTGTGTTCTCATGTTGAAAATAAATTTGTTTTACAAAACACGGACACGAAATCTAACGTAAAATTTTTTTTTAATACTGCCAATCCATAAATATATGAAAAGTATTAATTTTAGGGAAACACAATAAAAATATTTTCCTTTTTTAAAACATTGCTATAATTATGTTTAACAAGCTGGAACTATCGTTTTTAATGTTATAATTATTTTGGCTCGTTGTGGGTGAAATTTTAGTATGCACTAGAAATGAAATGAAATAAGTCCCCATTAAACAACGGAAATCTGGCAGGTTTAAATTCTAATGCTCATGCATGCAGTAACTGCTATAGCCACATGCTGATGTCAAGGTAGTGGACACACGGAGGATGTATTTAGTGTATTGGTGTGCCAAAGTAAATTATGGTAGTGATACTATCCTATAGTACATTTTGTAATATTGAAAAGTCATAACAAAATATATTAGCAACTTTAAAAACACCTATAATTTATTATCCAGAAAACTTGCGATGGGATGAACATGGCGTCAAAGATAAGAACGCTGTTACATTTGGGAGTGTGGCACTCGATTACAGGATAGTTGAATTCAAGATGCCGGAAGTCACTAGAAAACAAAATCCGTAATTAAAAATGCAATTTTTGGGAGCTGGGTAATTGTCGTTATGCCTGGTTTCGAAAGCTGATGTTAATTGTGACGATAAGTGCACCACATATATGCAGCTTATTTTTAAGCGTCAATGTAAGTATGCTGTTATGCTGGGCGTTCAAGAAATTCTGTTCAATTGTAATAAAGTTTTTTCTATGTTTGACAACAGAAGTAGTTTTATAATAAATATTTCCTCCTTATCTTAGTTATTTAATAACTTCTCTGAGAGTCTACAGGCAAATGGTCCTTCCTTCTTTAATATTAATATTTTTTTGAGCTTCTACGTGTGTTAATGTTTTCTGTCGAAGGGTTTTAATCAGGTTTGTTCGATAGACTAAGGTGATATGGCCACATCGCTATCGCTGCCAGTAACTGCTGAATACGTGTAGTTTAGGCTGCAGAAACTGTATACGCAGCAGTCTTGTTCCGATTACCCCGTTACGCCCAATAAACATATTTTTCAAGTGATTTAGTAGTGTAATTTTTACTATAATTTTTACTGATGACATAGCTTCCTATTTACCGCCCAATATAATTCACGCAAAGAAAAACTATAGATAATTCATTCTTTTGAGTCTGCTGAAACATTATTTTGTTTTACAAAGTATTTGTATGAAAAATACTAAGATGTATATATTTAATGTATTCTTTTAATGAATGTATTTTTAATTAATTTGTTAGCATTAGTTAACGTAAGTACTATGTGAATTTTTTCTTATTTAATGTGCGTAAATGTTTCTACTACGATGTTACCATTTTTAGTAATTTCACTCAAATAGTGCTGCACCACCTTAGGTATTCTGTAACTACTACAAAGCCATTATTATGACTTGTGTGAACGTTTTTAAGATTTAAGTAAATTTTAATAATCTTTAGCATTTTGAGAATTTATTTCGTTTTCTTACTTCTTATTTATTCAAAGCTCTGCGCCTATTGGGGTGTAAATGGCGATTAGCTCTGAAACAATCACTACAGGAGGCGCCTCGTTTGAAACAAAATAAAATGTTACAATTTTATAATTTAATATTTATTTGCCCTTTATTTGGTTTGAAATAATGCACGATATTCTGAAATCTTCATAAAACTGTTATATGTTTGACAACACTTATAAAAACCGTCAGTATCATAAAAACGAATGTGTGAACTTCGCGCGGGAAGCTGATGCTATATCTGTACAACTGCTGCTGGTGTTGTGGATGTCACCGCTAGGATCGAGCCAAGGTTCACGCTAAGGCACACTAGGAGCTCACAGTTAGAAATAAGCCAGGCGAAGTGTGAACTACCTCAGGGCAATAACGTGTGGTTAGTGTGCTCTGCCCCGCTGCCCGCAGAGAGCGGCCCAACCCCAGTGCAAGTTTATACTAAGAGTGGCGCACGGACTTATGGAGTTGATAGGTACATGTGTGGTTTCCAGTTTGTGAAGACATCGAGATATCAAACAAGTGTAATAATACAATCACATGGAAAGCCGCAAAACAAAACTAACTGCTGTATAGAAATAAACTCTCTTAACAAATTAGGTTAAAATTCTTCTCTACCGATACATAATATCACATTGCAGGCTTAAAAAATTTTATTACAATGCAGTAAACTTAAGTACTTAAGTATTTTTAAGGCCAAGCCAAATAAAGAATGTGTAGGAGGATTTAGCATATTTAGGAACGTATTTAAGGTGTTAACTATATACAAATTTTATGAAATTTTTCGTTAAGTCAGGTTTCATTTGGAAACTAGAAGTGAAAAAATTGTCATTATTAATTCTGCACTGCACCTATCTACAAAGACGTGATACGAATTTTGTGTGCGTGATCAGAAAATATTACATTTTAATAAATGCAAAAACTGAGATTAATTTTATTAAGTGGTGATTTATTTAACAAAATTAAAATGATTTTTAAACTCCCAAACAGACGTTGTGCTAAAGAATCATTACTTATAATTTTCTCTTCTTGAGACACGAAATTTATAATATTTTATATTTAACAGCGTTATATTCACAGCCAGCTTCCAAATAAATAACGGTTGTGGGAGGTTTAATAGTAATTTGCATTTGGTGTATAGAAGATTAATTTTTTTATTAGATTGATCTATTTTTTAACTTCCAAAGCATTTTGAGTATCTAGTGTGTTTTGCAAATATCTTAAAAATATCTTTAATTAAATTTGAGGATAATATCTAGTAAAATAAATTATTATTTATGTTTTGTTTATAAATCACGCAACGGAACTGTTTTAGCAGTTAATATATTTACTTAAAAATATTAAAACCAACATTTGCTTAGGCTTTTAATATAAAGGAACAAATTTGCTTCGTTATTTATGTAAAAAACCGAGATATTTTATCATATTTTACAATTTATCATTTTTAAAGAAAAATAATTTGGGATATTCAATCACTATGCCAGTAGTATAGAAATGTAGGTCCTGGCACAGGGTACAGGGTGTGGAGCTGTGAAGCCTGCAACCATCTTGTATTGTGAAGTCACGGAGGCTATTTTGTGTCAAATGTCTTGAAAATATCTCGAAAACGACTCAAAAGTCCTCTAGAATTATAAATAAAATTCCCTAGTTCATGGGAAAAATTCTCTATTAAAAGAGAAAATGTTCCATTATTTTCCTCAAGAAAAAATCAGGTCACTTATTTTTCCTCAGGAAGGCTTCATTTTTTCTTATAGGCTTGAATTTCCTCAACAAGACTTAAATTCCTTAAATTACCTAAACTCAAGCCTCTGGGTCATGATCATGACATTAACTGCAAAATTGAAAAAAAGAAATTAAAAATTTAGAGGAAATTTCATAAAATAAAACAAATGATATCAATTTCCAATAACTTTTTAATTAATCGGTTTTTATACTCGGTTCGATGCCTGATTTAATGTAAAGATTTAATGATAACTGGTCCTTCCTCATTGATGGCATCAATCAGACTGACCTTCCACCTCTACTATCAAGGACGCGAAACAGTACGACGTCATGGCAGCCATCTTGATTTTAAAAAATGCGTCAGATTTCTCATGTTCTCCTTTGGTTTCACCAAGTTCTTCTGATCATTCATGCTAGATGTAGACTTGTCCACTCGTATCCTTGTAGTCTCGTAGTCTTGTAGTCTTGTTATCCTGGACGTTCGTAGCTCGTAGCCTTAGAGGCTTGTAGACTTGTAGCTTCGTAGTTTGTAGTCCTGTAGCTTCGAAGTTTCGTAGCCTTTGTTGCTATGTAGCCTCGTAGCCTTGAAAACTTGTAGTCACATAGACTTGTAGCTTCGTAAACAAGAAACCTGTAGCCCTGTAGCCTTGTAGCCTGTTGCCATGTAGGCTCGTAGTTTTGTAGCCTCGTAGGTTTCGTAACTAGTTGGAGTCTCGTAGACTCGTAGTCTCATAGTCCTGTTGTATTGCAGTATTGTAGCTTCATAGCCAAGTTGCCTTATAGCCAAATGTTGCTAAAGCAGTTAGGCCTTAGAGAGCTGGAGCCGATGACTTTTGAAGCCAATAACTGTTGGAGACGAATACTTTTGAAGCCAATGTTTAAACCAATGACTTTTGGAGCTAAAGACTGTAGGAGCCAAGACATTTGGATTTAATTACTTTTGGATCTAATTACTTTTGGAGGCAAAGACTGTTGGAGCCAAAGACATTTGGAGCTTTTGACATTTGGAGCCAAAGACTATTGGAGCTAAAGACTTTTAGAGCTAAAGATTTTTGGAGGCATTGAATTTTGGAGCAATGCAATTTGGAGCCAAAGACTTTTTGTGCAATGGCATTTAGAGCCAATGAATGTTGGAACAAAAGACTTTTGGAGCCAATGACATTTGTTGCCAAAAACTAATGGAACCAAGGACTTTCGGATGCATTTTAGCCTACCATAAATTGACGATCAAATCCTACTGAGTTGAATCTTCGAGAAAACGTTGAATCCTTTTCGTTTAATCTACGTAGTCAAGCCCTTATTAATGTATCCAACTGATGAGATCGTATCTTTTTGGCGAAATAGTACCACTGTAATAAGATTATACCCCTGTGGCGAGATCGTATCACTGCGATGAGATCGTATCCCTGTGACCAGATTGTATCCCTGTCCATATCCGTGTGACCAGATTGTATCCCTGTCCATACCGCTGTGACCAGATTGTATTCTTGTCCGTATCTCTGTGACCAGATTGTATCCCTGTACATATCCCTATGAGTTGGTATCCCTGCGATGAGATCGTTACCCTTCTTTTATATCGTATCCCTGCGATAGGATCGGATCCTACTGAGTTAATTTTTCTTCTCATTCTGCGTCCTTTTCGTTATGCGCGCTTCCTTTTTGTCGAATGTGCTTCTAAATGTAATTCATTTTTTGACGATTGAGCTTTCTTTAATGTTCTTCCTTCTTATACTGTGCAGTGATAAGTCTTTACTCAGGACATGATTGGCCTCGTGGTTTTGGAGACTGATGGTCTATACACATGAAATTGAACACGACCTAATCAAAATGTTGGTTGCGTATTGACGAATAATATCTCTGAGTTCGAAGATGCTAGGTCTATACACTTAACATTGTACTATACCTGGCCTCGTGGTTCTAAGATGGTTGGCCTTCGCGCATGATTGTTTACATGAACTGTTAAAAATGTTCACCTAGTATCGAATAAAAATACCTCTTGGCTACTGACTGGATATTTTATGACCACCTACCTCATGCGTCTGTCTACGGTTGACCATCTACTGGACATGTGTTCCCGGCCACTGAATAGACCGGCTGGCTACCTGGACTGGGCGTACCTTGCCACCAAGTTGACATGTTAGCCTGACCAACTTACTGGACGTTCGTGTCTGGCCAAACTATCAATCGTTCCTGGACAACCAACTGGACGTTATAGCCTTTTCAACCGACTGGTCGTGCGGGTCTTTCCGATAGCCTGATGTGCATGGTCACCGAATGGGCGTACTTTGCCACCAAGTTGACATGTTAGCCTGACCAACCGACTGGATGTACAATGCTGCCGACTGGACATGTTAGCCTGACTAACCGACTGGACCTATGTGACTGGCCACTGAATAGTTGTGCCTGGCCACCGACTAGTTAACTGGTTAACTGGTTAATGAACTGTCCTGTGGAGATGTCCTGAAAACACATTTCAAGGCATGTAAAGGACTCGCTTTGATTTTTAAGAAGACTGCAGGTGCGCGAGTCCGCCATCTTGCCAGCTGCGGCTCGAGTGGGTATAGCAGGAAAGATAACGCTATTTCCCAGCATGCAACACTAGTGACACCGCCTAGCAGTCCGCAGCTTGGAGGCTACAACTAGGCGGGAGTCTTGATGTCGCCTACCCGTGTTAGTTCACGTATGAGGGTAATGACACGGCCGGAAGACGGGTTGTCGTGAGCGGCGCAGTTCAGTCACCTGCTCGCTCGTCCAATGTGACAGCAATGTGCAGTCACGTGAGCTCTCGTGGCGTCCAGACATTGGACGAGAGTTTGGGTTGTGGTCTCATCTCTAGTCAAAGTCGTGCATTTTGTGAATGGGTCGGAAATGTACTTACCTTATATCAACTAAACATTTTTTTTTTTTTCGAGTTGGGTAAATTTTCACAACCAACCGTTCCAATTAACACTTGCTTGACTTTTTACCTCTTAGGGATAATAATTTGTGGATATGAGACGAAAAAAAATCAATAGGGCTATAGTGATTAACTTAAAGGAATTGCCAAAAGAATAACGAAACAATGATCATTTCGTGTGAGACCGTAGCTTAAAAACGTTTTTATATCTTATCATAATAAAACAAATATTAATTAAAGGATCTGTGCATTATAAGATGTCAGCACTGGAGCATTAGTAAAAAAATACCTAATAATTTAGGTTACACAAGTGGAAAGACAACACAAGTGTGATGTTTCTTATTGTGCTTTCGGATTTCGGTTGAAATAATGGTAAGAAACAAGGGTGTAAGTAAAAACTCTAACTTTTCAATTGTAATTACAGGTTTCTTGTCTGGTCCGGTTCGTTTAATTAGTAAATGCAAACACGCCTCCGTGGAAAGTGAAATCCCTTTCTTCATCCTTCACCGCAACCTCTTTCACCGAATGCCTTTCCATTACACTCCATTCCATTCCATTCCATTCCACTACCCCACCTCCCCCTCCACCCGCCTTCTCACTCTCTATAGGCCCACAGGGACTGCTAACACAAGTTCCTTAACTCGCTTAAAGCAGCGACTGCTAGGCGCAGGCCGACTTCTTGCCTCTTCCTCCCTTCCATCCTCGTCACTTGGTTGTCGTGACTACGGGAAACACGCCAACTTTCCGCAACAAAAATTATTTCCATCCTTCTACCTGCCGGCAAACATCACATTCTTGAAACAGCTTTCCCAGCTTCGCTCACGAGGAAGCTCGCTAAAACCGTGGATTATGTTTCTCGCTCAAGGCTATGAGCATTCTCTCTTTGTGAGGTCGTTACCAGAATAATAAACAAGGTATGTTACAGAATAATCTCTTATTGCGTGAGTTCCTGTTTCTCTTTCACAAAATTTGTTTAGCTACCAATGATACAGCTTATACAGATAAATTATATTTAGAAGTATGGTTTTTTTTATGTGAAAAGATTTCGAGACTATATGTGTGCTAAGACACCTTAAGATAATCTATAATTCGTGAAATGTTGAGTTTCTGTAAGGATCACGTACAATCGGTACACGAGTTACGGTAGTTTCTATTAGGTTCACGCACAATCAGTACACGATTCGCCGTAGATTCTGTCAGGTACACATTGTACTTCTATATGACGTATCAGAGACTATCATTATGAACACACATACTCTGTATATCAATACGTGACAAACGCTACAGCAACATAAATAACGTTACATTCAGTGAGTGTATTATAAATGTTATATTTAATATCTAAAATATCATGCGTAATGTGACACACTTGACCATAAACAAAGATAATACCGTTTTTAATTCACGAAATGAAATACGACGAACATTCACGTAATAATTTAATGTTATTAAATTATATAAATCGTATTTGTTTAATCAGTGTTACCTGTCATGTGGGACAATTGCGGGATTTTAATCAGGGCACAACTATGTTTGGCAAAAGTTCCCTCACCGAATTTCATGAAATCAGTTATATCAGATTTGTTTCTCGATTTCAAACAATTGATGTTCATCAAATTTTCACCACGATTATCTTAGGTTTTTTTTTAGCACGAATCGTCAAGAGTGTTTTTCACTTGTTTGTAGAGAATATTATCTTAGTCCCACTCCAGGTTATGGTAGTACTTGCATAGTAATTCATCTGAGCGTTGACCTTTTACGTCCAGTAATTTCTCAGGATATGGAGGCCGAATGGTGCGGGTTCGATTCCTGCCATTATACTCGTACGTGAAGGCAATCACCTTTAGGACGAATACATTTTGGATCTGCAATGCTCTGCTGTAACTAAAATGATCTCTCAAAAGCAACAGTATTTATGACAAAATTTTCAAAAGCTTGTGTCGTGGTACACATATACACTCTTTTATTTACTTGTGTAACTTAAATGTCCCCTTAAAATGACTTTACAATAAACAGAACGGATTTTTATAGTGTACATGGTATGTAAATTATGGATTTTTGAAAATACTGCTTCTTAGTTTTTTTTCAATCTCTGCAACAATGGTTCATCTAGTCAAAAATTTATTCACACAAAAGTTTTAGATAAAATTTATAATATTTTAAAAAAAATTGCAACGGATTTGATAGTGTACCTGCTAAGGTACACAAAAATTCATAACACAGTAATTTTTTTTAAATTCTACTCCATAATTTTTCAATTTCTTGCAGCAATGGTTTTTTTAAATTAAAATTTGCTTCAGACAAAAGTTTTAGATGAACTTTATAAGATCAATATATAATTTGTACATATTAAATGTTGTGCACACGAAGGAAGTTATGATTTATTTTTGTCCTACAACCCTTGTTTTTCAACCACTTGCATGGTTGGTCGTATCAAATACATTTTTCAGACAAAAGATTTTGATATTACTCCTACGTGTTATAATACGTCCAAACAGATGTAATATTTTCGATATTATTGGATTACTGCGATTTTTTTTGTTTTGTTTTTTAAAATCTTTCCTCTAACCTTTAGTCGGATATTTCCCACCAACGAACTCGACCGAGATTTTTCTCTACTTGAATTTAATGTTTCAATTTGGATGTGATTTATGAAAAATTGTGACAGTTATCTGGTCAGGAAATTTTGATATATATAAATAAATACATATATATATATATATATATATATATATATATACATTTATTTGATGATAGTTATGGGGTCAATGGACCATGAAATGAAAAACTCTATAATCATTTTCTGAAAGTCGCTCCATGATAACGGCTACAAATAGTAGTTTTACTTTGAAATCTACCTAACAGCTACTCATACCTGTCAGTGCATTATTTAGATTTATCGTCTATGTTAAAGTAGCATTAAGAATGTATAAATAGTCGCTGTGAGTTAAGGATGGTCAGAAGATTAAGAATCCCATATTATGTTCCCTATTGTTTACCAACCGAAAGAACAACATATTATTTACTACATAGTCATGATTTTTTATGTATGGATATTCTTTGATTTTCAATTTTCAAATATATTATTAAGTGTTATGCTAATATTAAATGTATTGTGATATATTATAAATAGTTTTATAATAAACCAATACTATTGTTTGCAAGTAATTGCGAAATTGTTTTTAATTATGTTGTTTTGTTATCGTTGATGTAAAAGAGAAACGAAGGAAATTCATTTGGGTCAGAAGGATAATTTGATTCCACTTTGAGCTGAGAAGGCTTTTGATGTTTCAAACAGAATGTTTTAGTGTTTTCCCTGATTGCGTTAATACAACAAGAGGAAAGTTCCGCATTTTAAGTACAAACTCCAATGAAAAAAGGGTAATTCCTGCAGAAAAGCGCAGTTTTTAAAACGATAGCAGCTAAAAGTTACCACATCTGATCATCTTTATTATAAGAGATGTGTAAAAAGCAAAGAAAATAAACTTCATTCAGCAAAATTCCTTTTTGTACGACCAAAACTGTAATAGATTAAATCCACTGGAACACAGTTAATATAATTTTGGTGTTTAAGTTTAAAAACATAGACCCAACACGAAAAACCATAAAATATTCTGGTGGTACACAATTTTATCGCTAGGCTGAAAGGACAATATATCACTCTAAATATGTTTTAATTTTTTTTTTGCAATTATGTTTTCAAACGAACAATTTTGTATGTATTATAAAATAATTTTATGTTTATTCTTTGAATTTAGTTTTGAATTGCACTAACTGTGCGTTCACAATGCCTGGTTTAACAAGTACTTAATAAGAGAAATGTTTTTGTCAATATTAATTCATTGCTTATTTTAACATCTGGCAATGACAAGAAAATAGCTGCCTGGTATGCACATAATAAGTTGCTTTTGAGTTAATGTTATAATTCTTTTGCGTTTGTTTACAAGAGTAGTACTTATTGGTTATATTCCCATCTGAAAAAATACATCTTTACTTTGGAATATCAATATTCTCTCCAATTCTATTATCACTGTTATTATTTATTACATAACATTCAGTAGTTCTGAATGTCGAGGTGTTTCATATTTCTGTATTTCAGTGACATTGAGTGAAATTTTTAATTTTAGATAATTGTGTGGACTTTTCAATGATGAAAAACAAGTAATGGTTTATTTTACAACGCTTTGGGATAATTCCTTCTGAAAATATGTGCATTAATAACCACAAAATATTTTATTTTCCTTTGGAAAATTCATTAGATCGAGATGCACGATGAAATGTTGTAAATGTGGTGTTCGGAAACGAAATTGCCTGGAGGGATCTAAATTATCATTAGAGACGCTTGTGTTGTTCATATACTGTTGGTCAGAACATCTGACGAATGCATTATTTTGTCATAAAGATTTGAACATGTGCATTGAGACTTTCTTTGACTACAGCAATTATATGGCTAGAGGTTTACGTGTGGCGAATGCAACACGATGAAAGTCCAATCAGAGGAAATGACTACGTCGAAATTGATAAAACCTTGTACCTATCACGAAAAAAACGTCAGTCATGGGGACTGTCGACAATAAAATAAAATGATTTTGGTATTATTTATATCACTAGCACGTCAGTGACGCGAAGTCATAAGTTTTGTCCCTACCAATAATAACTTTAAAACTAGAATAAATTAAGATTTTCATTGAAAGAATAAAAAATTATTAACTTAAATCTACAAATAATCAACATTATCTCTAATAAATCAATAACCTGATATTTGAATAAATTCATATCTTAAATAAATAAACAAAAGAAAAATCATAACCTCAACTTTACTACCTACTAAAAATATCCATTACTCGCAATATGTACCACACAATAACGTTAAAATTTCCATGGAAGATATAGATAAAATTAAAAACTTGTATCTTTAAAAATAGAATAAATTACGTTTTATCCTTGAAATATAAAAAAAATTAACACGTCACGTAACTATGTCTATGACGACTTACATGACTTTACTCCCTATCCAAACCTTCCTATAGAAGTTTTCACTTCAAAAAACGTCGGTAGAGTGTAACCTAAACAGTGGGTCTTTGGCGGAGACTAATGAATGTTTTTGCATACAGAGTGCGGAGTGTATGTAACGAGTGCATACAGAAATATTTTGAGTGAGAGTTATATACATTTTACTGTGAATCATTGTTACAACTTCGTGGACCCGCAATCGAATCAATATCGATGGATCATAAGCATCCTCTAGCACACGGTGTGTGCACTAGAACCCCTGGTAACGAGTATTGAAAATAAAATATAATGTTATAGTATCAAACTTTTACGCTTTTAAAATAAGAAGTTACAAGTCTGATTATGTTTGTTTTATATACCTTATTTAATTCTCCGTCGTGTTAATGTAAATGATCAAAGGTGTATATTTTTCAAAACACAGAGTTCCAAACTGACATTGTTCTAATCACCTCACTTCCAATGTATTTTATATGAAAAATAAAAGTTATTTTTTATAACGTTCATAACAACATTGGTAGGTAATGGAACATCGACCTTATATGTATGAGACAGAGATATTCTGGTCTTCTCTAGGAATAAACAACTGAACAAAGATGGCAGTATCCAAGATGGTGGAATCCAAGTTGGCGGCTGTTATTGGCCGCCAGGTTCTTAGTCAAAGTTCAAGGAGATTGAAGATGGCCGTCGTTACATCACAATCCAAGATGGCGGTCAGTGTCATTGACCTGCTTCATGCTCCTCAGCCTGACAAAGTTAAATATAAATAACATTCCCCATTCACCTCTACATGTTGCTCAAGAGCATATGAAGAAAAAATAATGTTTTCATAAAAATCAAAATTGCTTAATACGTTACGAGTGTGTTAATTTTATGTACTAATTAGTGTGATGGAAGTAACGAGACACCAAATGTCACGCACATAGAGGCATAACACTTCTCGGGAGAAAGCTATAGATGTAAACTAAAATCGATTGTTCTATGTTGGCTGGCTTCATAGGAAGAGCAATCATGCTTCTCTCGTAGTGTATCCACTCGCGTAAAGAACAGCCTTAACGCCCACTTGAAGACGAGACGCCCGTAAAACAATATATTGGGGAAGCGACGTGCGATACATCGTAAATCGCGTCGACCTATCGACTGGAAACATCGACCCCGCCGCAAGTGGCGAGGTCGGTTACTCGACTGCCCTTCCTCACGGCCACCGCTGGCATCGGTGTGCCGTGTGCCCGCCCCAGCAGCACTGCAGGACACTCGAGAGGTTAGCCTTCAACCCCTCCCCCTCCCGCAACCCTCCTGTCACACCGCCGCGGCATCAAGTCGTGGAAAATAAGAGGAGAAAAAAAATTGGTTGTCTGTAAAGTCGTGACAACGTCATAACAAAATATTGATGAAATGATTGCATACTTTTATGAATAAAATTGAATCATTTTTATTGAATTATCACTATTTTGTATGGATACAAAGAAGGAGTGAAATTAAATAAACAATTTAATTGATAAATTTACTTTTATTTGCACTCATTAATTCAAATATGTTTATTACTTTAACGAAGAGATTATTTTAACTATAACGTTTATACGTGTTTGCTATTTAACTTCTTCCAATCTGTGTTATTCTGTTAAGGATAGGACGATGATAAGAAAAATAGGAAATGAATGGGAGTGTTTCAAGTTTAATGTGCCTCGAAAAAGTCAAATCGATGGTTGTTCCAATCGAGTGGAAGAGAGATAGATGCGGCGCAAGCGTACAATGAGCGTAACGGGTACAGCGTAACGGGACAATGTGCGTTATGGGACACTTTTTCGTGCGTGCAGCCGGCGTTCATCGATTTATTAGACGTTGTCACGTGAAAAACATTTTTCTCTCTTCGAAAACATAAAATAATTTTTAACAGTCTAGCAACAAGGAGCGAAGCGTGACTCTCATACGCACGCATTACGCCGTTAGAACAGCCTTACCACTAGTAAGGTCACTTAATTTGATTCCCGCATTTGATATCTAGAAATTTTGAACTAAAACCCCGATTTCAATTAGACTTGATTTCATATGACTTTACATTTTTTAGGCTGATATTTAAGTCAAATGGAGAACCGATAAAATTTGTACTTGGATGAAAAATTATATTCTAGTTAGCTATCTTATCTTAGTGTGGGCTGACGTGGATTTCTTAAAAGAAACGTTTTGTTTTTTCCCTTGAAACAGGATGTAAAAAAATGCTAGCGAAACTTTCAGGATCGCCAGAAATGTGTAAACATTTAACCTCAGTAACGAGCAAATTTGTGTGTTCTCATGTTGCTCATGTTGAAAATAAAATTATAAGACGAAACCTAGACGATATTTAACCTATAACTTTTTTAAATAATGCAGTGCGTGATAAATATAGATAATAAATTCAATATAAGGAAAAATTTTAACATTTTTTCACCTATTTAAAACCAAGCTATAATTTATTTTAACAAGATGGTAATAACGTAACAGAATTGGGCCTAACCCAACCCAGGTTTTATTAGGGTAATTTGGTTTTTGTACAATTTTTCTTGAATTCGGTGCACTTTATGCGGTTCGGGTGGTTTCGGAACATTTATGATGCAGTTCCTGCGCTCGAATAAACAGGGTGGTTTAAAAGGTCTATTTCCCCCCCCCCCCCCCCCGAAATTCAGGACTGATCTCTATCCCGACTCTTATCCCAAGTTTCGAGATCCAGAACAAACTCTATTTATGCTAACGAATTACGCGTGTCCGCCGTGTTTTCCAAGTTCTTGAGACTTACGCATGCGCACCGTTGTTACGTTTTCCCGTTTCATTCACGAAAAAACTCCTACCAAATGCCGCATTCCGACAGCTAAGTTGTTGATACATCAAAAATATAAAAAAAAATTAATGCAAAAATTTTAACACGTAATACCTACATTAGCTTAGCCAGAGGTTTCGAAAACGTCTGCCGTATTCAGTTCGGTAATGTTTAATAAATTAAAACAATTAACTGTGAGTTAATTTGCAAAGTCTTTAGTTCCGAGAGTTTTATTGAATGTAGTGTTCATCTGTAGGGGTTCGCGGGTTCAATGACCTGCAGGATGAACTCCATAGTTCTACGTACACTCGGTCAAATGTCACCCATTCATTGGCTGCTGTATTGTGGGACGTTCCTACGTAGCAGCCTGTGATTCGATAAAGTGTTGGTTGGGTGTTTCTCATTGGCCCAGAGTCATCCAGGTGAGTTGTGAGCCAATAGCAGAGGCAGCACTGAGGTACAACTATTTGTGTTTTAGCCTATCGCAAAATGAATTCGCGAATTTTTCCGGTCTCTATCATCTGTACAAGGGGCTGGCAGGTTGAGTGCCACGGCATGTAGAATCCGTCTGCCCCATTTGACGCACGAGCCAGGCTGCGGCTGTAAGGCGAGCAGTAACCCTGGGAGTGTGTGTGGAGGAGGCTTACGGCTCGATCGTAGAGTGACGCCATCACTTCCCGCTTCACACCTGCCGGCTGCGCGAAGGGCTGCGCAGAGCCTTCGGAACCACGCTTCGACCGCCGTCAAGTGGGGCAGATTAAACACTAAACCGACATACGCGGGTTAGAAGTTATAAATATTTTTGAGTTAAGACACTGAACTATTTTTTAAGTGTAACTTCCATGGACGCAATTGGAGTAAAATTTCAAGGCCGAATTTTAATGCAACGTTTTAGTGAATCATTGCTGTGAAACTATTTCTGACGCTAATAGGTTGCGGACGGTACAGAGAACTGGGCGGGCCGCGGGCTCCACGTGGCGGCGTGCGGCTCAGGTTGAACCCCGCCATGCTGCAGGGATAGGCGGGTCGCGGCGGTAGGAACCCGCCTGCGCCTGACTTGCTGGCATCTAGTAAGGGAGTATTTGTGCAGGGGGCAATACAATGGTGTTTGAGTGGTTTGTTGCACCACGCCACCAGCCATATTAGCAAGAAAACGGTGTTCCTTTCAAGTACGTGTTAGTTTAATTACTTGTGTATATCAGTACAGTTAAAAAGTGTTATATAAGTACTGTTTTAATTGTGTAACCAATTTTTTTTTACTTTTATAATTTTTTCAAGTGTTAGTTTAACAAGGTAAATATATCTATATATATAAATATATACACACACATATATATATATATATTACAAATTATTATTTAAGTAACCACAGAAATATTATTATGAATCTACAAGTGTGTAAATATTTTAAGTCCAACTAAGGATATGCTAGTTTAAAAAAAGAAAATCTATACAACTCCTGTGCATGGAATATTGCTTTCATTTTCACTTTGCGGTAATATGGTTATAATATAGGGATTTACTGTGGCAATATGGTTATAGTATAAAGAACTACTGTGAGGTAGGTAAATGCCACCTAGTTTTCCGGTCCCGGAGCGGCAATCATGTTGTCGCTGTTCATCCATTCGACGGCAGAACATTATCAATGCTTATGAATACATTGCAGTATGTCTATGTAGCCTATTGGCAGAATCGGTTGCACTATAACTCAATGGTAAGGTGATATTTTCAGAACTATAATATCAGTCTTTTAGAATGCTCGAACACATCTAACCTATACATAATATAAAATTTAATTAATAAAAAATGTATTATAGTCATTCCTTGCTTTGATATTTAATATAAATATTTTTATCGTGTTAGTATTTCAAAGGTGGGTAATATTTATTGTTAATTATACAATAGTGATTCATTATTAATTTGGATGACCAGAGGTGTTATTTGTGAGTAATCATTTTGTAAGTTTTAATTTTTTAATTATTTTTCTTTTAATAAAATTTCTATTAAAAATTAATATTTTAAGATTCTTAAATAAACAAAAAATAAATGAAAGCCTCAAAACTCTGGGCGGTTTTATCTTGTAATTAAATTGTCATAAAGTTTTTTTATGTGTAATACTAAGTTATATTATAAATGTAGTTGAGAATAAAATTTATCTAAGTTGATATGCTTTTTAAACGTGTATAAATTGTAGTTACAATTGTTTTCATGATATGGTTGGGGTTCTGTTAATCAGAATATAAAAGTGATTAATATTTATTTATAATTAATCAAATTATTAATTAATTATTATTTATATCTTGAGCAGTTATTATGAAGTGAGTAATAATTTTTTTAGTACATGTTTATTAAGAAAATTGTCTTCTTTCTCACTATCATATATACTGAGTTACACGCGCTCATTTTTCTTAAATTTATTGTTACAATAGATAATACAATAAATACTTTTTATTCACTGTATATATAAACATATGTTTAAAATATTTATTTAATATAGTAAAATAATCACGACTAAATTTTATTGATAGTAAAATTAATAAATATACTCAATATTTATTTAAATTTTAATAATTTTAATTATGTAGTAAATATTAATAGTTTAGTATTGAAAATATACTATACATAGAGGAACATAAATTCACTCACATAAATATGCTTAAAAATAATATGCTATTTTATAAATAATATTCACAATATATCAAGTGTTTTTAATTATATGGTCTAGTATTCATTATTAATCACTAAATTTGTGAACGCATCTCACACATAGTTCCACACCCACCGCTAGAATGCGGTACCGGCGCAGTTAAGTCTACTATACAAATATTTGATTTTTGACAAGGAATGTTATTAATATACTGCCCATATTGTTAAAACCGTTAATACTAAAATTTATGATCACGTTATGTGTAAATAAATTATAACAAAATATTACAGGTTTTATTAATTTCATAAATTTTTGTTTTTTATACCTATGCGAATTCATGAAAATTAATTTTCTAATAATCGTAATCGATTTAAATTCACTTTATGTAAAGTTATAGGATATACGCCCAACAAGTATCAGATAATCAATTCACTGGACTGAGCTATGTTTTAAATAAATTCTGGCAGTACGACAAACAAATTAAATGTTTTCATATATACTTTATTAATGAAGTTTCATTTGGCACACCAATACATTTGGTATGTCCCCTTATTTTTATTAAAGTGACTATATATGAGTTTATGTTCATACACAAGGATCTGTGATCTTCCTGGGGAAATTTATTTGCATGGTGCGCGAGCATCATAGTAGTTCACACTCTTAATTTTTTCTGTAACCATCTAAAGAAGTATAACTTCAAAAAAATTAGTTCCAGGTGAACTCTCAGGAGATAGTAAACAAGACCTGACCTGCACAACATGTCCTAGCTTGTCGCGGTGCCAGGGATTAACTTGCACATAATATCCTAGCTTCTTAAGGTTGATAGGACCTGGTCTTCAATACATTTCCCAACTTGTCTCTGTGCCAGGATCTCAGCTGCACAACATGTCCTAGCTTATCGCGGTACCACAACATTCCCTCTCCTTGCCAGATTCCTTTGATGGAGTGACTTGTCAGCTACGACTCACGCGGAACTCGTGCTTCTGACCGTCATAGTCGTACCGTTTGAATAGCTCAAATTTTCTGTCATGGATTCATCAATTTTAAGTATTGAGTGGTAATACAAATTGCATCAAAACTTGGTGGCGTGAAAGGTATATGTGCAGATTAAAACATCTGTACATTCAAATTTGCAATAAAATATACAGTTGGATGAAGGTGTGTGTACTGCGTGTTTTAGGTGTAACACAAACTCATATTATATCAGCACATACATATCTCTTTAGTTGTAACATTTATTCTTCCATGGTTTAGGGGTCTCAGTGACATTCATATATTTAATTTATAAGTTTTTAATATCTTGTAATGACAACGTCATGTACTTCGACTTCGGCGCGGCGTAGTTGTCACCCCTCCTACCCATTCCCCCTCCTTTCTCCTTTAATTACGTCACGATTCCTTCTCCGGCCCATTGGTAATTGATCCCCCACCCTTCTGGTTTACTGCGCTTGCGCGGTTCCCCTTCTGGGGCGCTGCTTTCGAGGATTTTAGGGGCTAGGTCTCGAGGCCTTTTCAGCTGTAGCCACCGACTGTGTCGGGTCACTTTGCATTTGAGCAGCATGTAGTTCCTTTTGTAACCTTTTAAGTCAGTTAGGGGTACGGTGCCGGCGAGCTCTCGACATGGTAAGCTTCTTCGCGGAACTTGGGTTTGTGTGCTTGGGCACCAACAGGTTGTGGCCCTGTTCTTAACGTCAGGTGATCGTTATGTAGCTTATTGATATTTCTTCTAAATTATTTGTTTCGGCTTGCCACTTGGAAATTACGTTTGGCATTCTGCAGTAGGGTAACCATGTCGAGTAGTCTCGTGGTACGTACGGTTTTGTGGTTAATTAATTTTTCAATTCTTTTCTCTTTTTTTTGTAGCAACTGTATCATGCTGTGCCAGTTCTATATTAGTCTGGTCTACGTTTACAAGTTAGGCCGTTTGTGGCATAATGTGCTGTATCTATTTGACTCTTTCTCTTTTTGACATTCACTGCTAGCTAGTTTTGGTTTGCGAGAGTCCGATTGCGGGACTTTATACTGTAAACTATAATAGTTTAATGTTATGCTTATAAATTTGTGCAAGTTATGGTTGTTAGATACAGGGATCAGTATTATACAGTATTATCAGTATTATATCAGAATTATTCAACTATGTATTTTGTGAAAGAAACTATTTTGTACCTGTTTATAATGAACCTATTTGCAGTTTAAAGGATAGTAAAGATGACGTCAAGATAAAATTTAACTTTGCTTATACCTACAATAACACACCTCTAGTAGCCATTCCTAATCCAGCTTAGGACATTGTCATTTGTTTTCAGGTACATATTTTGTGAGGGTACTTTTTTATAGTTTATTCATGCGTGGGTTGGAGGTTATTTGCTGATCTGCAACAAGTACCCTTCAATATTTTTAGTTAAATATAAAAATTGTTCGGTAATACAATATCATTGTACACTTAGATCATAGTTTGATTGATTTGTATGCTCCAAAAACAGATAGTCTGTAAAAAAAAAAAAATTTTGAGCTGTTTTGAAAAAGCTAGTTTATGTATTTTATTGTAATTATATAACTATTCTTAGCCGAGAAGAACAAATTTAAATTTATATTTGAACTTAAATTACCTTTATATGTTTTCAAACAAAAAATAATAATTGTTACAAGTATCACTGAAAATGAACACATTGCCATAAAAATAAAAAAGGAAAAAATGAAATGAAAGAGACAATGATAAAGGTTAAGTTATATTATAAGGTTACCATCATCAGAATTTATACTCGCTTTTAAAGTTTGCTCGTTATTGTCTGTATTAGAGTTTTATTCCCTTGAAAAGTGCAAAAAACTAATAAGCAGTCATGGAATATTTACATTTTGAAACAAAAGTTTAACACATTGTAGTAATTATTTTTACAAGAAGCGAGATAAATTGTTCGTTGTAAAATTTATTTATGAACTTTCGGCGTATGTAAACAAATATATCATGCACAAATACATACAAGAAATCTGTACTAATAGTCACTGAAATAGGTGGTCCATTTGTGTTGCGTTGTTTTAATCTTTAATATGTTCTTAATGTGACATAAATTATACGTTTATCTTATTTTACTCGCACTTTCACTATATAATATTTATTATATTTTCATGTGCTTATCTCCATGACATTAATAAATAAACTAAATATGTATTTGTTTATCTGTTGCGTTTTATTTTTTTCTAATATTTAACACATACACTTAATCTGTCCATCGAACCAACTGTTGACGCTGCGGTATACTGATGTCTCACTCCTTTAAAGCCGCTACTTTGTCGATGTAAGCTAATATCCTAATATTTAATTACATATAAATATTGCTTATTTAACACTATTATACATCATTTAAAACATAATCATGTTCCGTTAAGTCATAGTTTGACCCATTCACACAAGTACAAAAAAAGGCCCAATATTGTTTTTTTGATTTTCGTCCAAATACGATAAACGTACACACAACTCTAAATACTCTAGTCTATACCTTTTGTTCATCTGTGGCTGAACCGTAAGTCCTCTTTACTGTTCTTGGTTTGGTTTATAAATACTTTTTATAACTATTGCTTATATTTGAATAGGGTCATTAAAGAATTATATTAAATTCTGTTAAATAAGAAACGCTAAGTAAAACATAATAAACCTAATCCTTAATTTTTATTTTCGGGAAATTGTGTTATCAGTATATGTTGTTTTCGTCACCCCAAGTCAAAAATTCTGTTCGAAATATGCTTATTCAGTAAGTTTTTTAGTTATTTTTATTTATTTCTTCAAATCTTAACCATTTAAATGTGATTATAACAGAAGTGAAATTATTGATCAAAAGAAAAGGGAAATAATTAATCGTTCTACCAATAACAAGCATTGTGAACCCAAAAGTTAGTTTATTCTGCCTGAACACTCAAGACTGTACGCATGAAATCTGCTTATCGAGCTAACACAACATCAAACAGTATGATTTATGCATACAGATTACGTCGTCACTGCCAGTTTTCATCAGCACTTGATGAGCTTGCAGGAAGGTCGTAAATATTCATCATTTGGTCGGACAAGGATAACATTTTATCGTTACATTCAGTGAATACATTCTTTTACAACAGGAGGTGTTGTCTAGCAAACAATTACTTCTTAGTTTTTCTTAACGTAATAGTTTTTTTTGGTTTTTATGAATTTGATGAAACGTGTTAAAATTATTGCAAGAAGGTGACCAAATTCAAAATTTTTTGATTAAACCAATAACTGATCTGGACCAAATCTTATACGTTACAATCCCCTTTGCTATCTTTGGATACTAAAATATCCATTAAAATTATATTTTAATTTTGTAATGAGAAAAAATGCGTTCTATATTAGAAAGCTTAATAATATTTAAGAATAAATATTATCCGAAAAAATAAGTTTATAGATTTTTATTATAACATTTTAGCAAAAGTCATGACTAATTTTATGAAAAAGACAACGTTCGGGAAGAATGAATAAATTTGTATATTGATTCTTTTAAAATATTTTATGGAATAACAAATATTATTTGATTTTATTCTACAAGTTCTATATTATTCATGAAAATTTAAAATAAGTTGGAATCCTATAGTAAGAATAAAATAATTGTAGGAAAGGGCTTTTCGAAACTTTTGAAACGTTGCTATATAAGATACCAGCTACCCTAGTAACGAGATTTAATCATAGAATGATCTTAATATTTATGGAGAATCTTTTTGAAGGTAAAAGAAAATAATGAGCATTCAATAACCATTTGTTAGACATTTATCGCAGCGAAAATATAAATATCTATATTAATTGTGGAACCCTAACGGAATTACAAAAATAAGTACGAAGAATCCTATGTTTTAGAAACAAGATGTCAAATTATTTGCTGTTCATTAGTATTATGTTCCCATAAAGTTTCGTGTATTTTTTGTTTCCAAAATTTATGCATTCTTTCCATTTAAGATTTTTCTGTATCATAAGAAGCATAAAGATATTTCGGTTTGAGGGTAAACAAGTTAATTGTAATTGTATTTGATAATTATTTTTTCAAACAAAAAATAATTGTTAATTACTTTGGGTGAATTTATGAGGAAAAAAATTGTAGGATTCAGGTTTTTATATCTTCGTGATTTGTTAATTTCAATGAAATTTTAAAATTAATAAAAATATTTTTTTTCTATATGGCCTAAATACATTATATAATTTCAACATCGTTATACAACCTTACAAAAGAGAATATAAAATGTGGGCTACACTATGTTACGACAGTTGTTTTCTTTCGCAATATCTTGTTATTTTTTTTCCAATGATCACAAAAACAAAGTTTTACTTCTTCCACAACATAGTTTAAAATTATTCATTCCCTGCATATGTAAAGTGTTTGCCTGATACACTGTGTAACATAAATAGACATAGTTAATTACTGATTTAAAATTTAATACACAGAAAAACGAAGATAACTTTAAATTTACTAGTTATGTGTGGTGTGTGGGATGCATCTCCCTAGCGGTCAAAAATATAAATTATTATTATTATTGAATTAATGAGATCATATTTTGTTATTTAAATGCATTAGAGCCTGCCTGAATGAAAACATAGACGCTAGTAGGTAATAAAGATTGTCATCGTAAATGAGTTTAGATAACAGTGGGGTGCTACAGAGAGTTAAGGTGACAAGGTACCCAATACAAGAGTGTGCTCTAAATGCCATGGTAAACTGCTCAGTGCCACACACTGAAATCAGGCATTATTGTTGGGATCGAGCCCAGGAATAAGTATGCAACAGTAATGCTGGCGCGAGTAGCGAGCGCAACCCTGCAAGTCATCATGGTCATTCAGTCATCACCACGGTCACATAGGTCTGGCAACTCACCTTCATTCTCTGTGTTATTAGTGAAGCTCGTGGCGGCCTGCGAACTAATGGCGCTAGAAGTAGTTTAACCCATCATTAACATTTAGTTAAATGAAAGTTTTGTATAAAATATATTATTTCAAGTTATATCACAATTTATTACATTTTTTTACCAACTAGTAATTTATTCATTCATTTGGGGGCTTGGTAAATGCTTAAACTGTACCAATGCATTATGTTTTTTTCCAAATTTGCTAGTCAAGTTGAGGTGATGCTTCAGGAATTTGTGTTACAGTATTGTGAAGTCAGGGGCGTGGCGCAGTTGTGTTGTGTTCCGCGCGTGGCGCTGGTCACTCGGTGGTCAAACGGAGTACTATCTCTGAAGTGAGACACGTGTTTCAGTTTGTGTCACTAATAGTTAGAGACCGGAAAAAATCGCGAATTCATTTCGCGAAAGGTTAAAATACAAATAGTTAACCCTCAGTGCTGCCTCTGCTATTGGCTCACAACTCACCTGGATGACTCTGGGCCAATGAGAAACACCCAACCAAAGCTTTATCGAATCACAGGCTGCTATGTTGGGACGTCTCACAATACAGCAGCCAATGAGTGGGTGACATTTGACCGAGTGTACGTAGAACTATGGAGTTCATCCTGCAGGTCATTGAACCCGCGAATTTTTTCGGTCCCTACTAATATAGTACAGTAAAAATGTCCAACGTTCGAGTCAACACCTTGCGTATAATCTTTGGCAAAAGGCCATCTGCCCTCGAAATACAAGAGTGGGTAATAATATTTTAAAACCTACGAATTACCAAAACTAAGGCGTTAAAAATTGACGGTCCACTAAAATTTATATTTTTGACGTGACAATGTCTAATAAATCGATGAACGCTGGCTACACGCACGAAAAAGTGTCTCGTTACGCTGTGCCCTGTTACGCTCATTGTACGCTTGCGAATCTATCTCACTTCCACTCGATTGGAACAACCATCGATTTGAATTTTTCGAGGCACATTAAACATGAAACACTCCCATTCGTTTTCTACTTTTCCTATCATCCTCCTATCCTCAACAGAATAACACAGATTGGAAGAAGTTAAATAGCAAACATGTACACAAGTTATAATTCAAATAATCTCTTCGTTAAAGGAATAAACATATTATAATTAATGAATGCAAATAAAAGTAAATTTATCAATTAAATTGTAGATTTCCTTTCACTCCTTCTTTGTATCCAAACAAAATAGTGATAATTCAATAAAAATTATTCAATTTTATTCATAAAAATATTCAATCATTTCATCAATGTTTTTTTATGACGTTGTAACGTTAAACTATCGTCCGCAAACCGACTTTACAGACAACCAAATTTTTAATGTGTTCATCTCGACCAAGTGAAGTCATTCTGCATCGCACAACGAACTGTGATCATTCGTCACTGTCAACCAAGAGCGGATCATCATCACTAGTGGACACGCCATTTAAAACTTAACAATTGTAAGAATACTCAACCTGCCTATAGAAATAGAAAGTCAAAAACATTGTTTTAGAATTAGCAGAATATGGCAGTGTTTCAGATTTGCAAGACGAGGTTTGGAGCACGAAATACATTTATCCTGTAAAAACGGGAGTTCGCCTTGCAAAAATGTAAATTAAAAAGGGAGTTGTCTGTAAAGTCGGTTTACAGACGATAATTTTACGTGATAACGTCATCAGAAAACATCGATGAAAAATTGCATACTTTTTAATTTTCAAATATTAGGTATTTACAGTTTTTAAAATTTTAGTTTAAATGATTTGTTTAAATATAATCACGAACAATCAGTTAAAAAGCCCACCTTAACCTGTTTGATATTATAGAAGATTTTCTCGCACGGTGGTTGGCCGGATCTTGCACGTTCGGCTCAGGCGAAACGTGACAATTTTTCGTGCGTGCAGCTGGCGTTCATCGATTTATAAGACGTTGTCCCGTCAAAAAGATATCCCGTCCTGTGTGAGAATTGACGGGTATCGGGGTGTAGGTATATACCCGGGACAACCACGAACGTGCAGCTAAAGCCAGTCCACTGCACACGAGCGCATTGATTGGCCTAGGGACCAGAAAAATTCGTGGTTTCGATGGCCTTAAGGATGGACTGCACATTCCCCTGTACACTCCGGCAAATAACGCAATTTCATTGGCTGCTGGATTGTAAGTCGTCTCAGCTGGTTTGTCCGTGATTCGTTCCTTGTTTGGTTGAGGGCTTATATAACTGGATGAGATTCGTCCAGATGAACAGTGAGGCCAATAGCAAAATCATTATAAAGGTATGTGT
The DNA here is from genome assembly GCF_032445375.1 of Bacillus rossius redtenbacheri. Lineage (NCBI taxonomy): Eukaryota > Metazoa > Arthropoda > Insecta > Phasmatodea > Bacillidae > Bacillus > Bacillus rossius. The sequence goes on along the minus strand of NC_086338.1, from coordinate 15,668,328 downwards.
GTTTAAATTCTAGCCTATCGCCGAACGAATCCGTGAATTTTTCCGGTCTCTATTGATAGCTTGCCCGAGCCTCCAGGAGAGAGACGCGCGTGCCACGCGCCGGTGGGGCGCAGCGAACACGGCTGCAGACAGCTCTCGCAATCACATCTCCTGGTGGAGAGAATGACTCTCCATTACACTCGCGTGACTGGGAACCACCGGTGCAGACGCCGACTATGGAGCGAGCTGTCAATGCGCGTACGGCGAAGGCGGAAGAAACAACAGAAACACGCGCCACGCGTAAATGGAAGGTCGGAACAAACACTGGGAGGTTCAAAATTGATAACATAATTGGAAACTGGATTGTGGGTGGATGACATGGACGTGGGTGCAAAAGTAAACACGGACCCACGTAAAGTGATTATAAATTTCCTCGCGATATAAACGACCTCATGAAAAGAGACAGAAATATCGGAAGTAAAATCCCAGCAAGGAAAGAAATGGCACTGTTCCAATCCGAACAGCCCAAACAAACGGACCGACAAGAATCTTAAAACTTGTCAAATCAGTTATTGAAAAAAAATGCGTACTTCACGAAGACAACATGGCACGGAAAACTTTCAGCAAACAGACATGCATAACAATTATTATGGAGATTAAAAAAAAATACAACTCTTTCCCAAAATTTGCTGTTTACCCCAGTTACAGGGTTTTTTTGCGTGTGTTTATGAATTTGGGGTTTTTTAATTCATTTTACAGAACTTAACATAATTATGTTAAATATTTGTACAAGCTTAGTTCCTGCAAGAATATAAGCTCTATAAACATTTCATAGAACACAGACTGTCGATATTGCATTCTAACAATAAGTAGAGACCTGAAAAAATCGCGTTTTCAATTCGCGATATGCTAAAATTCAAACAGTTATACACCAATGCTGCTTCTGCCATTGGCTCACAACTCATCTTCAGGACTCTGGGCCAATAAGAAACACTCAACCAAATCTGTAACGAATCACAGGCTACTTCATTGGGACGTCTCACACGACAGCAGCCAATGAGTGGGTGACATTTGACCGAGTATAGAGCTGTGGAGTTCATCCTAGCGGTCAATGAACCCGCGATTTTTTCCTGTCCTTAAAAATAAGTTGTAATGCAATAATTGTGGCTTTTAAAGTTTGAATGATGTGCATAAAAATGCTAACGATCTGGAACAGCTAACAGCGATAGTTACTCGCGCTGGACTGGACATGCAAGGCATCCATCAGGCCGGGTGATGACAGGACGTGTCAGCGGTGTCCTGCTTCTGAACATTTATGCGCCCTCCGGAATGCAAGCTAAACTGGAAAGAACATTTTTTCAAAATATTTTTGGTCCCTTTAGTTAACTCCGCTTGCAACCAGATGGTATTTGGTGGCGGTTTCAATTGCATTAATGAAGCAGATGACCACCAGGGAGATGTACCCAACAAACGCAACTCTCTCCATTGAAACTCGACTGGAAATGTGCGATATCACTGTCGGCGGGATGGACACATAATGAAAGTTCTTTACGACTTAGACGCGATCGCGGATTGAACGCTTTTACATCAATAAACGGCATTAAAATAAAGTGCATCGATACGAGGTAATATCAGTAACAATCAGTGACCAAGGTATGGTAGTATTTATGTATGAAAAATTGGCCGGTTTTACGCAGTATTGGTGAGGCACGTGCCATTTCAACGCGGAATTGTTACAAAACACAGCTGTAACAGCTGACTCCAAAGAACAATGGAATCGATGGCAAGGGCGGAAACATTTCATTTAAACTGAATTATTATGCTGACAATATCGAAGGATTATTAGATCAGAAGATAAAATAAAAACAGTTGCAAATTGTTTAGAACTTTGCCGTCGTTTATTCAATTTGAAAGTAAATGCTACATAAACGGCGGTATTGCAGCTGGGAGGCACATAATACATTTTTTAATCTATGCCCTTTTGAATCGATTGATAATATTAAAATACTAAGTGTGTATTTTTAGGCAGATTTAGTTTTCACTGTGCAACATAACTGGATCGGAGTCTCAAAAAAATTGTGCATTAGTAAAATAAGCTCGAGTTGATAAGGGTGTCGCTAATAAATACTTTTTTACTTGCTAATATGTGGTTTATGTGGCACATTTTTCCTCTACCAAGAGAATACAATGGTCGTGTTCTACGTACGTCGATCATCTTCTGTGGAAATCGTATACATTTGAGTTAGTCCGGCCACAACTCTAACTACCTATAAACCAAGGTTGGCTAATACTTGTTGATCATGGAGCAAAATGCGAAACAATTTATCACGCAACAGCTATTGCCACTGTATTCCGACAGACGGACGTGTACGTGTATCTCCAAAAAAAAAAAACAGTCTTGGCGGAAGCAGGGTGACTGTCGCTCATATAACGAAGAGCTCAAGAAGTTCTTGCTACTTTCGTACAAGCCAGCCCGAATACTCAACTGCCTCAGTCAAGAATCTGTCTCACAAAACCATACAATCCCGAGAGACAGTGCCAGTCATAGTTTGTCGCACACTAAGTATCCACTGGATGCGGACTTGGAGAAATATTGTGGACATAAATATTACTTCAGATTTATGATCGGAAGCGTACATTTTCTACAACAGTCTTAACAGCCACTGCAATGCGAAAGTACAGGATTCATCTAACAGACGACCCTACATGCGCGCTCTGTGGTAGTGTTGATACAGCCGTGCACTTGATAAATGACTGCACGTATGCGGTGCCGATATGGCATTGGTGTCGCACAAGAGTGCGACGACTAATCAACGATGGTAAATGTGACGTCAGCAACGAGCGTCTAATGCACTGAGACTTCTTCGTGTTCCCGTCAGTGATGAGAAGAGCAGCGCTAAAGCTATAGCTATAGGCCTACAACTCCTGAAGGACGTCACAGGGCCGGTGACTCTGCGAGACTTCTTGCAAGTCCTGCGACAGGAGCGGTGGAACATGGCCCGCCGCGGCACGCTCCGAACATGGTTTGGAACATTCTTATTTTCGTTTTGAAAGTACATTATTATATCTGGCTTGACTACATAACGAACTGATAAAAATGAAAGTGTAATTGTATATGAATGTAGATTTATTACATTTTCATATATTTTTATTTGTTAATAAGTAACTCAGATGAAAAACCATTAATTTAACTTAACCTTAACTTTTTGGTCTAAGGGTATTTAATGTTTTCATGTATTTCTTTTTTTAACAAACTTTGTCATTTATAGCACACGTGAAAAACATGTGGTATGTAGTTCAACATGTAATTTACATATATGTTTACATTTGTTTCTGTATTTTAATGTTTGTAAATAAAACTATAAAAATGGTCAAGTCATGGAAAATTAATAATAGATTTTCAAGATGATGGCAAAGATGGTAAATAATGCGCCAATTTTCTGTCTGTTAATAAATAATTACTGTACTCTAATGGGCAAAAATTAAACTAATATGATAGCATTACCCTCTAGCAAACGAAAACAATAAGTCAGATCCAAGATGGCTGTGTTCAACAGACTAAAACAACATGGCCGATATGGCATCATTCTGGCTGATGTAATATCTACCTTGACATTAGTGGTGGGAGGTCAGTCTGCTGGTAGCTTCAATGGAGGAAGGATACAGCGCCATTTTTAATCGAATGACCTCACCAAGTTCGAACCCAGGACTCCATGACATAAGTACTGTAACGGATTATTAAAATGAAATAATCCTCGTGGGAAAACTACTGGGTTCGTAAATGGATAGCCCAATTAAAGATGTTACTGCTCAGTTTTATTGGTTGCCAATAATTACATCACTAACAAATATTCTTCTAAAAATGTCTAGTAATCAATTACACTTAAAAATGTTTATTTCCCAGTCACTCGGTTTTTACACACCGCACACCTCGCTGGGTCGCACCTCTGGCGCAACTCTCGACACAGCACCCCTCGTGGATCTCCTTCGCCGCATTCCGCCGCCAACGTCGCACTTCCCTTCGCCGAGGTTCCACTCAACGCTTCACTGGGAACTTCGCTGGGGACTCTCACCGCACCCGCGGCACTATCGCCCAGACTATCCCCCGGTTCAACTCTCTCCCAGAGACCGGCGTCCTGGGCTTATATAGGCCCAGGCGCCACTTCTATAAGTGACGAGCGCGGCTGGGACCAGTCGCGTCATCCCGCACCAACCCTACGCCAGATTTATCGAGAAAGGTGTCGGGAGCTCGCGCGACCGCAGGCGGAATTCGCACAGCTGCCAGGTGTCAGGTTAACGTCGCCGAAGTAGAGCGCCACGCGGGGAGTGGAGGGGAGGAGGGAGCGGTAGCGATAGCGGCGACCCTTGTAATCCACCAGGCGCGCGCGGCACGTCTCACATTGCGGCGGCCACGTGACGTCAGTGGCTGTGCTGGGCCGCCAGGCGCACGCCGAGGCCCTCATGACATTCGTAAGAATACATTTTTTTTAAATTTTATTACATATTGTTTTATCAATTTAAAGCTATTCCCCAATCGTCTAAGTTAATATTTACAGATTTTCAATATGTCGGACAAATTTCAAATTAGCCAAAGTTCTTTTTAATAATTTTTTTATTTTCTAACATTTTTATAAATGTTAAGATGTTTCCCAAATTTCTAACATAAAAATTACGCATTGGTCGATATAGCGGCGGTAACCAAAAGTTCATCGCACAGTATTCGGGAGCTCGATTACATGATGTCGAAATGTCTTAGTATACAAAATTATTGAAAGCCAAGAAGTCGACATTAAAAATATCGGAATTCAAAATGGTGGATTCCAAGATAGCGGATAGTTCTAGAAAATAAAATGGCTGAAATTTGGTGGGCGCGATATCATTTAAAATGGCCGCCAGGGTCAAAGTGAAAGTTCAAGGGCAAGGTCATCCAACATGGCTATTGTGACATCATGGCGTCGGTATTTGAATCCATCCTCAATCCTCGCCCGGAGGAACTTATACATAATACTAATATTAACAATTTACTATGTAATTGTTATGGTAGGAAATACCTACCTAACGAGAATCCCCTAAAAGGCAGGACAACAGCAATACACGGGAGTCTAAAAGGTTGCATTACTCCTAGGCCCCAGGAAACCCGGGATTCACAGGCAGAGGTGACCCTAGGCTCACAGGCGACCGAGCCCTTAGCAACAACGCAGTGAGCGCTGATTGGCTCTAGATGATGTCACTTCGGGTCTGTGCTGATTGGCTCTTGATGATGTCACTTGGGGCTCGCCGGGTATAAATACGGGTTTGTTAGCAAGCAGCAAGCAGAAGGTGCCTGGCTACTAGCCAGAGGCTTCGGCTTACACCACCGCTCCGAATAAGACTACAAATCATCACGCTGCCGCCATCGCCCACGATGTCCGAAACTTTGCTGCACCACGACGCTGCCGACTTAGAAAAATCCGCACCCGGGGCAGAAGGGATCGCTGCTCCGCCACGAGAGACAGTCACTCTGCATCCAGAGGTCCCAACCGGACTCTGCCTGCGGCGGCCGCGCCGTCACCTCTGGAGTCTATCACCTCTGTCCGAATCCGAGGTGGGACTTAGCCGAATTCCAACAAGGCCGTAAGTGGAACTTTAACTTTTTCACTCTGGATCGGGACTTAGCCACAGACGACATACCACAAAGAAACGGACATAGCCTCAGACGCCACGACAAAAAAAAAACTCGCCACCAATACTCGCCAGGAGCGAGTAGGAACTCGCTCGGCGAGTAATTTTGAGGAAAGCTGCTAATCGAATTTGACGTCCTCAGGGGTGGGCGAATACCCCCTGAAGGTAAATAGTGAGGGGAGCAGACTTTTGATTAGGGACATTCGCTCAGCGAGTGGCGAAGGAGCGAGTCGGCGCAACAAGAGTGGAGGTCGACATATACGTCGTCCGCATACGGCGACGAGGGTTTATGGGCAGCGCTGGCGAACTTAACCGGAATTGACTTTGTACATAGAGTAGTTAACTAATAGAGACCAGACTGAGACGCCGGAAAGCCGGAACTAGGAATAAAGACTACGAGTTGGCCGCGCCTCAATATAGTGTAGGCGAAAACGCTACTAGGGGTCTGATTTAAATGTGATTTATTGTGCCGGAAATTTGGTATTTCGACATGTTTTTTTTTATTTTTATTATAATTTTAAATTATTTTTGGAAATTTTATTTTTCTTTATAATTTGGTTACTAAAGGGCGATTTACACTTTGTTAGTCTGGTGTACTCCCCTAAGTTAAACTTTGTGCCAGTAGTCTGAAGCATTTTTCCCAGAGACGTATCTGATATTTTGCAGATCTAATACTTTGCTGGCAGCCAGCTTAAAATTTCCCTCACTTACAGGCACATCCCAATCCTGTAACGTTACTTCACTTCATGACTATAACCGCATACAGCAGCTCTGGACGAGCTGTTACCATTTCTCAGAGACGAGCTGACCATAGCCTTTACTGTCACGAATACGTATTAGGTTCACTCCCCTGGAAGCACGTCATGGATGCTTGTTCCCAGCATAGTTGCCTTTTCCCCCCTCTTGAGTTCTAAGAATTCGCCTAAGGCCAAAGACAGGTCAGAAACCCCAGCAGACAGCGACCGTCTCCAAGGCCGCCTTGCATAAAAAAATGTATGTGCCAAGATAGACCGCAGACGATACCTAGCGGCAAACTCCCTAACCGCCCAGCCAACTTACCCTGTAGGCCGCCAGAGCGCAGTACTAGACGGCGCCCTTTATTCCCTTGGTAAAGCAGACGACTTGGGCGAGTCGATTCTTTCTTATCTCAGACACCTCTCAACAGGTAGCGCTAAAGTCGGCCAGTGCTACCAACATCGAGACATCAGTCAGAGTTTTTTTTATGACGCCCTCACTCGGGGAACTTCGGGACCTTTCGGTCCGGACTCCCAGTCACCCCCTCCACTTTTGATAGAAGACTTACTTTTAATCACGAGATGCGGTTCTCCGCGAGGCACTTCGCGTCGCGACTGCAGACGGGCCATTTCGCGATTATCGGCGATCGACGAGGCACTGCAAGACTTCCATCCGGCCGCAACCGACTATGTAGTCGCCTACATAAGGGATGCTATCCCTATAATTTTTTTTAAGTAGTTTAGTCTGTCTGCGTAGTAGAATATGTTATAGTTATTTTTCTTTAATTTAATTTTTTTTTAAATGAAGAAATCAACCGCACCCAGCCGCGTATTCGCGGGATCCAGTTCCTGGCTGGCGACACATCTGTAAACAGAAGCCAACTCCCCTGTCTGACAGGGTCCGAGAGCCGGACGCCGAATTCGCATTTTCATCTCCCTGCCACAACAGGACACAAGCCGCTGGCATCATGTACCCGCGTGATCTCCGGGAAACGAAGCCCGGACCTCCGGTGCTTCTATATTTTTGACCGTTTTCTGAACTTTCTTTAAATTATGTCGTCAGTTGCAGTTAATTAGATAAACATAATTTCTGGACTATAAGTATATAACCTGGGATCGTTTAAACATATTTGTATTATTTTATTGGATTATCTATTTTAAGTAAATGAAACTTTTGATAATTCCATGTACGGCCGGCCAATTAATTTTTTTAATATACCTGAGAACTTTTAAGAATGTAATTAATATTGTATGTTAATATTTTCTGGTATCTGTTATAAGTTTCCTCAGTATGGAGTAATTATATTACAGATGGAATCACACCTTGTTTTTTTTTGTTCATTTCTAATAAACTGGTGAAACCTAAAGATCCACCTAGCAAGGAAAAGATGGTAATCAGACCGTGGTTTGCTGCTACAAAAATAATAGCAGTTAGCATGGTTTGAACCTTGCTACAAAAATGGTAGCAGAGCGTGGTTCATAGTTTATTAGTGTGATTTCGTCTCTAAACAATCCCAGTAATAATAACATAAAGTAATATATATTTTAGATATATATATATTTTAATATAAATATTTGAGCGGGAATCTTGTTATTTTTTTTAGCGCGAATATAAGTAACTTTAATTTTAATTCCTTATAAGTAATATTAATCTAACTTTCACGCAAGACGTCGCCAGCGGTCCTCAGCTGTCCCGACCGCCCCGCGGCACGTCAACAGACATGATATATGCAAGGTCACAGACACCCATCCCCCCCTTTCTCCTCGCCCGACGGCCCAGGACCGCGGCGTCTGTTGACAGCTGTAATCTTGCCATGTGTGCATGATAGCACGCCGCCTTCTACTCCCCCCCTCTGCCCACCGCCCTTCACCTGAGAGGACATTACCCTTTTCGTCAGCGGGAATGCAAAATGTTATAAGTACGCGACCCACCGATTATGCAGAGTCAGGGTGCAACCAAATAGTTTAAGTGTTAATTTAAGTTTAAGTTAAGAGTGTTTTGTGCATTGCATGTCAACCTAGAGTAAGAATTATAGGTTCTAAGAGTTTTTAAAATAAGTTAAACATGATCACTCCGGAGTATCTCCTTAAGGACGAGATAATTTATGAGCTCACACTCCGGGGACAACCGACCTCAGTAGATGTCCAAGAGCTCAGGAAACGACTCAGAGCCATTTGCCAGAAACAAGTACAGCCAATTGCTTGGAATGTACAGTTGGACCCGCTAGAGGAGTTCAATATTGTCTGTAGTAAATTCCAAGACATAAGTGACTATGCTAATGATGTGCACAACGAAACAAACAAAACAAACATATTAAGAATCATCACACGACTTAACCACGTTGCTACTAGATTCCACAACCTGTCCATTTTATCAGGAGGTAAATTGAATGGTGTCTACACCAAAGAAATTGACAAATGCCAACAACAGATACCTGACCTCACACATAAGTTGAGTGCAAAACTCATCACCATACAGGACCCACTGTTCGAGAGTATTTCTGACGTAATTCCCATCCCTCATGAACAAAGGCCTGCTACAAGTATACAGCCTGACGCAACACCGACAGTAATAACGGGACTACAGACCAAGGTCACTCTGGTACCTCCATTACCAGTATCGCCCCCGCCTCTGCCTTCATCGCCGCCACCAGTCTCCTTTACATCTATCCCGTTTCCGGCAATCACTACTATTGGCCACCCATCCACTCACATGTGGTTTCCCTCCGCTTCTATCGCGAGGCCGGTACCCCAGCCAGTCACCAAGATCACCTACACTCGACCTATTCCCGAAGTTATTGCGCACCCCTCTCACCCCACCCAACCAATGTACCTCCCACCAAACATGGCGGGAATGTTTAACCCATACCTCCAGTTCCAGTCAGCATTTTCATCATTCCAAACCACCCCAGAACTCCACACTCCCTCTGCGGCCTTTGGCACGCAAATCTCACCCCTACCTCAGGTAAGTGCATCTAGCACCGCGACTTCACTTGCACAGTCCACCGCCATTACAGCTATTCCCCAACCAGACCCACAAATTCCTCAAGTCAGTCCTTCAACCTCGTACCTCCCTCTGGCACCTGCAGCACCCCTCCCTCCACACAACCCTAATCCTGCACCAAATCACCCCCCACCACCACCTGGCCAAGGTCAAACAACCCATTTCTACAGTAAAATCGCCCACCCAGCAGAAAGGCTACTCACCAATCTCCCGGAAACCAATGAATTAGATCCTAAAAGACTGATTGAGTTTTTGTGACAGTTACTGAAACTACACCAAAAATGCAACCTACCAGACCAAGAATTGTTTGAGATAGTTTTTCCCCTTACCCACCCACCTCTCAGCGAACGAACCTCATTGGCAATAGAAAATAACCTAACCTTTGATCAGTACCGTGCTGACATATTAGATTTTTTTATTCCAGCGCGCATGCTCACAAACCTGAGACTTGATTGGTACAAGAGACTTCAACAGAAAGACGAGCCATTAAGTAAATACATTGCTGACATTAAGGAAGCTGCTCGAGTCCTTCGATTAGGCGCCTCAGAGTGCGAAATCGTTTCTAACATTCTAGATGGAATTAGACCTGCAGAGAGATCGCGAGCAGTTTTTCAGAGCAGACCACATACATTTGCGGAGCTGGACCGTTTGTGTATACATGCCACTAAAGTAGAATTCGCCGACTACCAAAGGAATCGTTACCCGAGTTCCCTTGATCGACACCCCATTTTGTCAGTATCACAACCCCAAATGAGAAAAGAGAACATGAACACTTTTCACAAAACAAAACAAAATGATTACAGTCACCATCAGAGTGGATATAATCATAACCAGCAACAGATGCCATTTTGTAAATTTTGTAAAAGAACCGGGCATGTGATTGAACAATGCCGCACAAAGTACAGACAGAAAACTTATTACCACAATAACAACAACAACAACAACCAAAAAAATGAGTAACGAGGTGGCCAGAAAGCAATCCTTCTGTGCCACCTAAACAAAAATCATCTTCAGATAATTTCTGCAATACAGTCACTACTCCACATGCACCGAGCAGATACAATAACAGATTAAATTACCACCCAAAGAGTAATCACGACATACAACAACAAAATACACAAAAAATTCAAACAGGTCACAAAAGTCAAACAAGTCTCGTAGAAGGAAAAAAACTAAAAATGTACATAAATTCAAATAAGGTAAAAAATTCTACCGACCCTAGGACACATTGTGAAAATTGCATCAATCCTAAAAATTCAGGCAAGAGGAAATGTCATAATATCTTCGCAGGTATACCAACAGTATTACTTTATGCGAGCACTTTAATTGGCAAACACGAAATTTCAGGACTGATTGATACAGGCTCAGTCCGAAGTTTTATTTCAGCAAATCTTTTTCATGTTTTACAAAAGGAGAAATTGGTTCAGGAAATAAAACCAGTAAAAATAAAATGTTTCACCGCATCAGAACAACCACTGAAGGTTAAACAAGCAGTCGTCATTCAAGTTAAAATTGATTTATTTACCTGGATGTTTCCATTTTTAGTTGCACAGGACTTAGCTACTGATCTAATTTTTGGATCGGATTTCATTTCTAAAACAGGCTTAGTAATTGATTTGCGAGCAAGAAATTTCAAGTTCAAATTTAATAAATCTGTTGTTATCCCATTTGTTTCATCTAAAATACAGCATAGGAGTAATGTAAATGCAACACATACTGAAGCTGAGGATAAATAAGAGTTATCCCTGACACACCTCGACACATCGCAAAGAAAAGCAGTGGAAAATTTATGTCATAACTTCCCAGATGTCTTGACAAAGAAACTAGGTCGCACTCACTTAGTGCAATATGATATAAAACGTTTGGATAAATCCCCAGTCAGATGTCACCCATATCAATTATTGGGTCCCAAAATGGAAATCATGCGCGAACACATACAAGACCTATTGTACAAGGATGTAATTGAACCATCGACTTCCAGTTTTTACTCTCCAGCATTTTTGGTCCCCAAAGGTCAAGGCCACCGCTTAATTGTGGATTTCCGAAAAATTAACAAACAGATAGACATAGAAATGGTACCATTACCTGATTTGAATTCAGCTTGCCATTGGTTTAGCAAAGCCAAATATTTTAGCGTTTTTGATCTTAATTCGGCTTACCATCAAATACCATTAACACCAAAATCAAAACACATCACCGGCTTTTGCGTGCCCTGGAATTTGTATCAATATAAAGTAGTTCCATTTGGACTAGCCACAGGTGCACAGGTACTGACTCGCCTCCTAGACCAAGTTTTCGGCGATTTAAAATTTAAATTTGTATTTAGTTACCTGGATGACGTTGTTTTGTATTCCGAATCTTTTAAAGACCACGTAGCTCATTTGTCTGAAATTCTCACACGGCTGCGTAAAGCAGGACTGACAGTAAACACTAAGAAGGTTAAATTCGCAGTTTCTGAAATGTCTTGCCTAGGACACATAATTTCCGGTAGAGGAGTAACAATTGACCCAAGCCGCACTCAAGCCATCGCAGATTTCCAACCTCCAAAAGATCCAAAAGGAATTTCTAGATTTATTGGAATGGCTAATTTTTATGCTAAATTCATCCCAAATTTTGCAGAACATGCAGCCCCTTTAAATGCTCTTCGGAAGAAAAACGCATCATTCAATTGGGGTCCTGAACAAGACAAAGCTTTCAGTTATTTGAAACAAGCTATAGCCAGCCCACCTGTTCTTCGAATGGCGGATTTCACTAAACCATTCATACTACAGACAGATGCATCGAGTGTCGCCATTGGTGCAGTTCTATCACAAGAGTTCGATGGCCACAGGCAACCAATAGCTTTCGCCTTTTGCACCCTAACTCATAAAGAGAATAAATCGTCCTCAGTTTATGAACTCGAGTGCCTAGCAGTTGTATTCGGAATCGACAAGTTTCGGCAATACCTTGAAAACAGGGAATTTTTATTAGAGACCGACAATCAGGCCCTTGCTTGGCTTTTGGCTCACCCCAAGCAACTAGGAAAACTAGGCAGGTGAATAGCAAAAATCTCCTCACTTAAATTCACTATTCAACATATCAGAGGTACTCAGAATATTGTAGCAGATGCTCTTTCTCGAATTTTCGAGAATCCCACCAAACCTAATCTTCAGGAGGAACCACCAGTTTCATGTAATGCTCTACTCACGGATTTCCCTTTAGCGTTTTCAGACTTACAGTGTCACCAAAATTCAGATCCTTACATTTCAGATATTATTCAGCAGATAAAATCAGGTACACCGCCAAAATATTGCAAAATTTCAAAAGGTCTCCTGTATCGACGAACAGCACAATGAAAAACTTACAGAATAGCTCTTCCTCAGAATTTAAGAGACATGGTTTTTAAATATTACCACAGCTCACCCATTGCAGCACACCTGGGCACATACAAAACAATTGACGGCATACGCCGCCATTTTATTTGGGATGGAATGCATAAAGACATTGCTGAGAAGGTAAAATTATGTAAATTATGCGCCCTGAGTAAACCAGCACAGAAAACACAATTTGGATTTCTAACATCAGATGTGGCTGAAAGGCCTATGCAAAAATTATTTATAGATTTTGTTGGCCCCTTCCCCCGTTCTAAAACTGGACACACCATGCTTCTCGTAGCTATTGATGCATTTTCTAAATTTGTATGGCTCATTCCCCTCCGGCTAGCCACCGCAGAAACCACAATACGAGCATTGCAAAATAACATTTTTAAAATATCAGGCTTACCTTCAATAATTGTGTCAGATAACGCATCACTATTTACATCCAGATTTTTCAAGAATATGTGCTTTTCCCATGGCATTCAATATGTAACCACTTCTCCCTATTATCCACAGCCTTCACATGCGGAGCGTTTTAATAGGAACCTCCGATCCGCTTTAATAGCGTATCATGCGAACTCGCAGGATAAATGGGACACTAATTTGGTCTGGTTACAAATGGCTTTCATTTATGCCCGACATGAGGGACACAAAACCACACCATTTGAAATCATGTTCACGTATAAACCCATCAATCCACTTTCTAATCTCTGGTCACTACAAGAGCTTCTCCCAGATAATCCTCGCAACATAAAAGAGGTCTGGAGAAGAGCTCAGCATAACCTGAACTTAGCCCATGCGGCAAGCAGGCAGAGATACAATAAGAAACGTTCGCCTAATCCATATAGGGTAGGTGATATGGTGTTGTGCAGATCACACCCACTAAGTAAGGCGATCGACAAGCGATCAGCCAAACTTGCTTATCGTTGGAATAGCCCGTGGCAAATCCAACGCTTTTTAACCCCAGTAACGGTCGCCCTAGCCGACCCAAGTTCTGGTGCGTACATAACGCGCGCGCACATTTCGCATCTAAAGAAGGTGCACCCCAACTTAAATTAGGTGCAGCCCTCTACCGCGCCCAGCCGCGTATTCGCGGGATCCAGTTCCTGGCTGGCGACACATCTGTAAACAGAAGCCAACTTCCCTGTCTGACAGGGTCCGAGAGCCGGACGCCGAATTGGCATTTTCATCTCCCTGCCACAACAGGACACAAGCCGCTGGCATCATGTTCCCGCGTGATCTCCGGGGAACGAAGCCCCGACCTCCGGTGCTACTGTATCTTTTGACCCTTTTCTGAACTTTCTTTAAATTACGTCGTCAGATGCAGTTAATTAGATAAACATAATTTCTGGACTTTAAGTATATAACCTGGGATCGTTTAAACATATTTATATTTTTTTATTGGATTATGTATTTTTAGTAAATGAAACATTTGATGATTCCATGTACGGCCGGCCAATTAATATTTTAATATACCTGAGAGCTTTTAAGAATGTAACTAATATTGTACGTTAATATTTTCTTGTATCTGTTATAAGTTTCCTCAGTATGGAGTAATTATATTACAGACGGAATAACAACTTGTTTTTTTTTTTGTTCATTTCTAATAAACTGGTGAAACCTAAAGATCCACCTAGCAAGGCAAAGATGGTAATCAGACCGTGGTTTGCTGCTACAAAAATAATAGCAGTTAGAATGGTTTGAACCTTGCTACATTATATAAATAGAGGGCGGACCCAAACTCGCGGTGTAGGTTAATAGTATAAGTCTAAGTTAAGTATATATTCTGAATTGTGTGTAAGATAAAGTTCTTGTAATTTTGCGTAATGTTATAAGTCTAAGTCGAGTTAATGATTGTAATTGTGTAAAGTTAATTTAATTTTGCAACATAGTTTTTGGAAGTATCAGTAAAATAATTCAAAGAATATTTTAATACAAAAGTTACATTGTTTGTTACCATTGGTATCATAATCTCTAAACGTATCTGTCAGGGTTATTATTCTTTCTGTGTTGGTACTCGTTGCATGGAATTAAAAGTGTGTAATTTGTGTTCACAGACACCGTCAGCCATTTGATAACCGATTTCTGCTACTGAAGCAAACGGCGACGCATAAATATCAAGTTTGCATGTTTCTCGTGTGTTATGTTATAACCAATAAAAACGTCTTGTACACAAAACTGTTTAAGTTTTGCTCGCAAGATAAAAACCCACCCTATCTCCCTTGGCAACTCTTTTCAAGTCGCTGCAGGAGATAACATAATAAATCGTCTATTCTAAGTTAAATTTGTATATTAAAATTTACATATATTTTTGGCGTACCTAAACCCTAAACTTAGAACTTGGTGGTAGCTATTATTGACTGTATAAAACTTTTTATATCATTGAAATTATACTAACCTAGCTAAGTTTTATATACACTTGTAGTTTAGGTATACAAATAGAAGCAATTACATAATTTAAGCAAACAGAGATATAATTATATTTATTATTTACATTTCGCAGACATATTATTATTTTAGTAATTTTCAAAATGTGCATTGCCGTACATACACACGAGGAAATTCACTTAAACTAGAAAACTTTCAATGCTACAGAAAAAATGTTTATTATAAAAAGTCGATAGGCGCTGATTAATCTTTAATCTGGTTTCATAAATTTAAAAGATTTTTAGGGAAATTGTGCAGATTGTTATAGCATTTACAGCTTTTCATTTTAAACGTACATCAATATTAAGAAAAGAAATGAAGTAGTAAACACAATTGCACAACAAACTTATGAACGACGCAACGAGAACAACAAAACATGGAGACATGCGCGAACTCCTAGACGGCACAACGCAGACATAATTGAAGAATGCAGAGTCACAAACTGACATAAACCTTTGCACAATATGAAGACAACACAATGTACAACGCACATGCATGCAAAATAATAATCATTGCAGAGAACATCACCATTTATTTTTAATAAGTCTCAATAAATACAACTTTTCGAGCTTGTTATATATCAGGCAGTGGTTCCGCCGTTCATATTTTAAATAACATAACACAAATAAGAACAGCTTTAAAAGGCCTTTCTGAGCTTTTGTATGTATAAATTATTTCCTCAACTTCTCGGTAGTTTAAATTATTAGTCTTCATTTGGTTTAAAGTAGAACTCTAATTTTTTATCTCACCGTGTCCCAAAAACCCTTATCTCATTTTAATTATTTCTCACCAGCTGTTTCCCACTGTGAGAGTAAATTATCTTCCGCTGGTGCTAAATTTTTTTATTTTTTACCAAGGGAGAATGTTTTTGTAATGTCTTTAATTTTAGTTAAACATGTATGACTGTAATTTAAAAATGTTGCACATTTACTAGCCATAAAGATAGAATAAACCTTCCACTCATTAAACATATGCAAAAACCAATATCATAACAGTTGATGCCAAAATAGCTTACAAGCGAAATTATATGGAATATCTCAATTCAAATTATTTAGTCTTTGTTTCTTAAACTTAAGAATACGAGATGGAATAAAAACAAGTATTGCAGATATATTTATAAATGTATTAATGTTACACATTTATAATGTGTACGTATTATTGGGAATAATTAAAAGCTAAGTAAATAAATTGAAATGATTCTTAGAAATCCAATTAAGGTTTCTTTCTTACGGTCATGGTAAAGTTACAAAAAAAATAATGTCTATACGTAGCGTTTCATTTAGATAGAATATGTTTTTTGTATATAAATATTAATAATTTATTAAACCCACCTACCACTTGCCATCCTTGGTTTTAAGTGGTTAAAAATTATTTAGTAAAATATTACATAGGTGTTCAGTGCTACATAGATAAAATATTTACTAAAACTAAGACGAGACTTAAAAATAAATTTAAGTGTTTCCATGATTTTAAGTATTTTAATTCAATAATTTAGGTTGAATTCACGTACTGCAGTTGAATTACTACGGTACATTTCTTAAGTACAAATAAAATAAATCTTCTGAATGGAATTTGAAACGAGCACGGAACAATAGCTAGATTTATGGATACCGAAAAGCTCAGCTAATCAGCTTACGTCCGACAGTTGTTGTTTCTGTAGCTTCTTTAATCTCAGCAGTATCGGCGTATGTGAGAATTTCGCATCACGCAGACACATACACACACAGTAAATTCGCATCAAACACGCCAGGACTCTCGCATATCGATCCTCACACCGTGAGGACATGTGTCCTCCATGGACGAGGTGGCCGAGACGTCCTGTGGTTCGACTGGGCTCTATGAGCACTGAGTCTGTGTTCAAGTGTTCAGGTGACCAATGCCGTGTTATGTATCCCGTAGCTTTAAGCTTCTGTGAGCTATCGCTGTAACTGAGGACTTCATTTTAGCTTTCTACTCTGTCCCCTTTGAATCGCAAGATAAAATTACTGAAATTCGCTTGTAAATAAAAAAAACTACGAAATACACACTTGTTCAACATGATTTTTTTTAAATAAAATAGACAGCATTTATGTCATTCATTCCGCTCATTTCACTGCACGTTTTGATCTATGCTAATACATTGCAACACTGAATTCAATATACGTCATTCTTAAATGTTTGTAACCCTATAATTCTTTCAAGATTTATTGTACAATTTACTCTATACTGACATAAATGTGGTGTCTTTTCGGAACAAAATTGTTAATCATAATACAATTATTTTTAAGGTATATTTAAATCTACACATTTATAAAAACTTCCATGAATTTTTCAATAAATATTACAAAAATATATATATTTTAAAAAAATTACTTGGGACATAAAATATAAATATAAAATGTTTTTGAAGAAATACTTCTTTAGACGCGTTATGAAAAAATGATGAGCACGAATATTTACCAAGCGCGCACAACATGCAACGAAATGTTCTCAGCATGCATTAAAAGACTGTTTACAAAAAGAAAGCTAGCTATACACAAATAAAATTTATGTCTGTGGTTTTAATTATTAAACTATAGTGACGGATTATTATATTCTTATCGATATTTTTTAAACATTTATTTATTGTGAATAATAGTGATATAAATTGGGAATATAAACGTTGGCAAGTGTTTTTCCTATGTATATAAGTGAAGTTATGTTCTTGCATTTATAGTTTTATTTGCAATATTAATTATTACAATATTATTTAATAACTAATAAAAATTAGTAAATTAATATGAACATTAGAAAATTTTCATGATTTTCATTATTAATAAAATTTTATGTTAATTATGCACTAAATTAAATAGTATTTAAATTTATACACATTTTTCTGTAATATTGAATACTAATCATATATTAAAATTTTGCCTTTGATTATATTTATACCTACTTCACCAAACATATATATAAAATCACTCCAGTCCTGTTTGTTATTTTATTCTAATAATTAATTATTTGCATGGAAAATCAAAGTAAGTTTTTATCACGCGTGTTTGAAAGTACCTACACGCAAAATTTTTTTATTGAGGTGTACTGGGTGATGCTTCAGGTGATGAGAATGAGGTGGAATGTTTTCCAGTGTCGTGCTGCGATGAAAGCTCTCCGCCGTGTAACTTGGGAAGCCTTTTTTCACAGACGAGAGAGCCAAACGCCCGATCGTGCATCTTCGGTTTTTTTTTTTTTTGGTTCATTGTAACTCATGATAACTAATGAATGGTCAATTATGTTAAGTTAGCTACATTATAAATACTTTAAAACATTGTGGATGGTTGATTTGGTTATGATAGCTACATTAAAGATACTTTGAAATCATGTAAACGGTTTCCTAGCCCTGGATAGCTACATATAAAAAAATTATTTGCTAAGCAACCATAAAATTATTTTACAGTATTTTTAATGTAGCTATACTTACCTAATATAACCGACCATCCACGATGTTTTGAAGTATTTATATTGTAGGTAACCTCTCCTAATCGACCGCAAAATTTAATGCCACACCGGTTTATACAATAAGATAGAACGAAAAAAAAAAAAAAGCTAGCATTAAATTCGGGGAACTTCGGGTGTGGCTCTCTCGTCTGTGAAATGAAGGCTTCCCGTGTACCTTGTTGTACACCCGTGAAGTGGTTCGGGCGGACCAGGCTGCTACAAGGGGGAGACATCTAGCGGTCGCGCGGCGAGTTTCTTCCTGGGCGCCGGACCACGCGGGCGCAAGAGAGAGGTTGGGATCCGCACCTGGAGGGTGTTGTGACGTACGTGACGTCACCACGCTCCGCTGAGCACGAGCGAACAGGCAAGAGAGGGGGAGATGGGGGGCTGAATTGTATCCCCTCGGAAAGGGTACTTTTCATACTTTTGGTGGCGGTAGTGTAGCTGGGTAGAAACTGGGAAGATGTACCCTTTCCGATTTCTTAACATGTTTCGGTTTTAGTGCAAATATGCCCTGGAAAGGTATCCCCTCGGAAAGGTTAGGTTAGGTTAGGTTGGGTTAAGTTAGGTTAGGTTAGGTTAGGTTAGGTGGGTTAAGTTAGGTTAGGTTGGGTTAGGTTAGGTTAGGTTAGGTTGGGTTAGGTTAGGTTGGGTTAAGTTAGGTTAGGTTGGGTTAGGTTAGGTTAGGTTAGGTTAGATTGGGTTAGGTTAGGTTGGGTTAAGTTAGGTTAGGTTGGGTTAGGTTAGGTTAGGTTAGGTTGGGTTAGGTTGGGTTAGGTTGGGTTAGGTTGGGTTAGGTTAGGTTAGGTTGGGTTAGGTTAGGTTAGGTTATAATAGGTTAGGTTATAATAGGTTAGGTTAGGTAAAGTTAGGTTAGGTTAGGTTAGGTTGGGTTAAGTTAGGTTAGGTTGGGTTAGGTTGGGTTATGTTAGGTTAGGTTGGGTTAGGTTAGGTTAGGTTAGGTTGGGTTAAGTTAGGTTAGGTTGGGTTAGGTTGGGTTAAGTTAGGTTAGGTTGGGTTAGGTTATGTTAGGTTATGTTAGGTTAGGTTGGGTTAGAGGAGATAACTTTCACGATTTTAAAGCAGAAAATAATATGCATATCTAGAAATCGGAAAGGGTACCTTTCTAGGTTATTTTCTGCTGTGCCAATGTACAGAAAATCCTGAAAGGAAGGGATATAATCCTGTCGTCCCTCACGAGCTCCGCATGAAGGACACGCGCTCACGGACCAAACCGTTCCGTTTGCTGCCGTCCGTGCGCATCACGCGCATCACAAGAAGCGAGCGAATGGCGGTCGGAAATAATACCCAAAACTTCAACTTTGTATTCAAAAGATTTGCGCGGAGAGTCTTCAGGACTTTCAACTTTACGGTATGTTCAATTTCGATTAGCCAACTGTGGATATATATTTTTTTTATTTTGTTACTTTTAATTTTCACTTTACGTTTGGTAGACAGCAAAGAAATAAGATAAAGATTGACATTAGTACAGCTTCGTATCAGAATGCAGTGATGAAACATATCACCTTCAATTTATGAACACGTCGGTTATAAATTATCGAGAGATCTTCGTAAATGAACCGGCACGAATCCAAAAGAATATAGTTGGTGTATTGTTAAAACAGTCATAAACTGGTTAAGTTTACAGAAACAATACTCCTATTTGGTCCACGTGTGGGTTTTTCCTTTGTTTAGAAAGAAACATAAAATTTAAAGTTTAAAATACGCAATTCTCTTCTACGAAAATCCACTTATTTTAAATTACGAAAAACTCTTGTTTATTTGAGTTAAATTCTTCGTTGAAAATTCCGTAAATTTAATGTAATATCTGAAGATGTAAGTAATGGGCTATACCCAGAGTGCACCAGGAATGATCTATAGGAAATGCACTGAAAAGATAAGATTTAATGACCGAACAGGGACTTGTACCGTTATCAAACTAGAAGCGAGTTTAATGTGTTTCCTTCTATGCCAACTTTCTCGGTAGTTAATTAGATCCATTTTTAATTAGGCAAAATTTTGTTTGCCATGTGCACAATCAAATTGCCAAAATTTGGGAGAAAAGTAAAATAAACTTAGTTTCAAACAAACAAAAAAAAGGAGAATTTTTAAAATTCTTTGATTACAATTTAAAATTAAAATATCACTGAATACGAAATTGCAGCTCCAATATGAATTATTATCAAAAGATAAAAAATTCAAATTTTAATCATAATGAGTTAATTATTACAATTGAGGTAACTGATTGCGGATTGATAATTTAAAATTTAACCAACAATTTTATAAATACAAGTTCTGTTTCAAATATGTGAAAAAATAAAGGACTTAAAAATAATTTTCCCAAGAAGTTTTAAAAAATATTTTAGTGAAATAATCAAAGCCCTGGCTTTGGTATTCCGTTCCATGAAAGACAAGTCTTCCATAATTACTAAAACTTTATAAAATATTAATAATTTTTTTTTTATAAAACCTTGCCCTATTTAAACATAGACAATTTAACATGCTTGTCAAAATAGAATTTTTTTACTAAGTTTAAACATTATTAATAGTAATTATTAGGAATCAATGCAATGTTATTTATACAAGCCACAAAATGATTCCATTATCTTATTTATTTCAATCATAAACACTTTTTCATTCCATTTGCAACGGCTATGTTGGAGAAAGTGATGTGTGCCTATTTCTGGCAGAAAAAGTTTTTTTTCTTCAGTTTCCTTTGTATAAAAATAAAAATGTATGACATAAAACAAAAATAAGCCAAAAAAAATTTTTCAATTGTTTTAGCTCTCAAAGTGATGTGTGAGAAGTTTTAACGATACGGCAAAATGTTCTTATTTTGAACTTCCACAGCATTTTCAGACAGACAACAGTAAAAATCTTGAAGCTGTTTTTACGTGAATTTCCAGTGTTTTCCAATAAACTTTTGCTTAGTACACAAAAGGAGAAACCAATCTATAAAAATCTTCAACAAAAACATTTTTGTAGAAACTGATAAATTAGGAAGATGTCTAACTTTTTGGAGTGTAATTAAGGTGAACACACAAACATAAATTTGCGAACGGAAACAAAAATCCAAATAGTGAGCTTACAGAAATTACCTTACATTTAAACTAAATTGATTAATCGTTCATAATGTTTCCTGTACTTTTTTATCTAGAGTTAATGTGATTCAATACATTTATGAGATTTATATAAAACTACATTTCACTTTTCTTATATAATTTAAGTGCATGTGTAAATTAAAAGTAAAACTATGCTCTATTAAACTAAGGAGATATTTTTCGATTAATATATGCGTGTGTATATATATATGTTGGAATATATTTATGTATGACGTGGATAAACTCCGTCACCGTTTGAAAAAAACGCCATTTAAGTTGGCACATCGAAGTGTTTTTTTTTTTTTTTGAGAAGGTATTTATGCTTTCCATTTGTTTGTAACTCGCCACTAGATGGCGCTGCAGCGCATCAACTTCTAAACCAGTAATTCGATCGCCATGGCTAAACAGAAAATCATAGGTCATGGACATACAAACCGTTATTGTTTATCATTTCTCTATGTCCACCACACTGTCATAGAGCGCTATCCAGTTTGCTATAACTCGCGGACAATGCCAGGTACTGCAGCTAGTGAAGCATAAAATTATGATTAACTTAATGTGCATATGGTTACAACATATTTTCTATGCTATTTATTGCTTTTTTCCAGCTAACAGTTTAATTCATCATACATGCATATATCCTAACATCAAGCGAAGATTTTCCAAATAAAAAATTAAATTGTAAAGTTTCGGCGAGCTTTACGGAGTTCTGTCTTTATCAGCCATGGCAGGCTGGCACTTCGGTCAGCTTTTTCTTTTCACTGTATGGAGATAAATGTCTTGTTCTTAGCTCGGCGAAAACATTCATACTCTACCTTCTCAATCCGAGTCAATTCATTGTTCGTGGTCTTTTATAACTTAGATGATAGACGTTATCCTTAACTCAATGAATCATTTAGTTCACATCCATCGACATGGACATAAGTAGAAAAGGGATAGCATTGCATTTTGAACCTGAACTAAGTTGTGAGAAATTTTTTAATCATGCATACAATATAAAAAATATTAATACAAGTTGTTTTTAACAACTGTTCATTTCGTAGTAAAATATAATGTGATTATTTAAATTTAAATAATTTTTTTTACCTGAATGTTTAACACACAGCAACATAGCTTCACATTCTGATTTACACAAAACAAAACATGTTTTTTAAGCAAGTTTAAATACAAAGTTATAAATTATTATAGCTTAATTATTGTAGTTAAATATACTGCTACTTAATACTCTTGGAGATTCACACTTTATTGTAATTTATAATATAATTTTTGTATGAAAAATTTAAATTCTGTAGTTTATTATACTACAGTTACTATTTAAAGAGTTTTTGATTCACAAAATATTTTTTTTTTTAATTTCAGTAATCAATATTCTTAAAAATGAGTATAAATACCAAATATATTTTATGGTTTTGTCCAACATTTGTTTTGTTAGAAAACAAGTATAATTTACAAAGATCTTTGTTAAAAAAAGATACATGCTCACATAAAACAAAGTAAAGAAAAATGCTGGAAGTTCGGGCACCCGAGGTTGTAGAAGGAAATGGCAGAAAATAGCTTGCAAATAGATAGTTCGAATAAGGAAGTATTTGAAAGTTGGTATATTTGAGGACACAGTTTTACGATAGGCACTAAAGAAAAACAGAACTTGGTTGATTGCTCTCATATACAGACTACGATCCTTCAAAATGTTCCAAGTAAAGGGCAGAATTTTATAAGCAATAAATATATAGAGGAACTTTAAAGGTGACGGAATACGTCTTGACGTTCCTCAAAACACCGCTTGAGGAAAAAGGTGATAGCTTTAAATTGTGAGTGCAAGTAAAGTAATTTTTCACTCGCTGTAATATGTTGGCTTCAACTGGTAGCCAGAAGAAAATGGTTTTATTTAAATCGGTTTTATAAAGCTCCTTGTTAGCGCGGCTTTGAATAAATATCCATCAGCGCTCCGACGAATTTTTAACAAATCCAGGTCAAACAATACTGATACGCTTTAAGTAAATGACACAGTAAACATAGCCTTTTTGAAGCCTTTGCCGCCAATTGATTGTCTAATGTACAATGTAGTTGAATCCAGCTATAACATTCATCGACCTAGTAATCAAAACGATTATAAATTTTGATTGCTGAATACATAAAAATAAAAACTTAATTTTTTTTAACCACACCAGTAACTTACGGCTTAGGCCTATACCAGATTTAAACTTGATCAATATAATTCCTGCAGCAGTGCGTATGGAACACGGGCTCAGGTTAGGGTTTGAGGGGTTAGCGGGAGCTCCACGTGGCTACACCAGGTTACCGGCACGCTGTCTGAGTGCACCTCGGGAGCGGCCCGCCGTCTGTCGCCGGCCCCAGTGGCCGAGGCTTGGCACAACAGGATCACTGGAAGGTTGCACGGATGCACTACCACCTCGTGGTACTGGGGCTGTTCACTACAGTGGGCTCTCCACTCGACATCCCCAGATGACAGTCCCTCTCTGCGGGCAACAACAGATGGCCCTCAGGCTTCTGGGTCCCAAAGGCCTCGTCTCATCGCGAGGAACCGACAGCGTAATGGGAAAGGCTTGTCTGCTGTGCAAAGGAAGGAACCGGGCAGGTGGGGTGTCCAAGGCGCTGGCCCCACGGGACCGGTCCTCGAGGCGTCTCCTGGGTCCTGGACCAAGCCAGTCACGTCCCAGCCCGCACACAGGCAGCAGTGCGGGACTCCTCGCTCTTACAGGCCCAGGTTGCGCGGTGTACGCCCAGAGATGTCCCCACCTCGTGGAAGGGCGGACGCAGCGAGCGGCGGTACAGCTACGGCACTAGCCTGGACAGCCGGTAGTCTGCACTCTGGCCCGATGACAGACTGTCTGGGTTGTCTGAGGAGTCCCGCAGACGTGATGTACTGTGTGACTCGTAGGATGGGGGTTCCTTTGAGTCAGCCACGAGTGTTGTGATGGATCTCGCATCAGTCTCCCGCCTGTAGCTCATCATCAAACACCTCCAAGCCGCGATTAAATGGCGTCATCTACCTCCCCGTGGCTCTAGGGAGCGCGTGAGGGAGTGGTTGACCACAGGCGCAGTCGCAGCTGACTCAGTGTCACCGAGTGCATGCCCTTCCTTCAGGTAGTCGCCCGGCTGGGCAGAGCTCCAGGTGTTAGTGCGCCTTTTAAGAATCGCTCGAGATTTATGAACGGTGTCTGATAAAGAACCGTAGTTAAGAATGTTGCACATTCTTGTAACTAACTATAAGTCTCATGGTTTGGTTTTCAACACGTCCTTACTAAATACTGAATAAAAAATTTCAAATATTGTTCTCACATAAACTTTGATTTATATCATAATTGGTACACATTAAAGTTATTAATTCACCTTTTTTAGTTCTTAAATTGACATTGTTACTCGTTAAAGACGCAAAAGTTTCATACCAGCTCGGTTCCTGATGCGTACAGGCGAAGAGGCGAGCGATACGCCCCCGGGTGTAACCCTTATCGCCCCCACGCTTCAAAAGCCATGAAGCCTGGCGAGCGAAGACCTGTTCTCTTTAACGCAAGAAGCTTTAACTAGATATGTGACATTGCGTCAGAGTAAAGAAGGGTGGCGCGTCTTTGGAGTATATTTGTTAATGCTTGATATTGGTATTACATGCTGCTTAGAAAATTATTAGACAAAAATAATAGCGATAAAAATAGTAATTCATAAACTATTGCAAATAGACACCCACAATGCACGTATAACATATTAAAGGACAAACAATATATATATTTTTAATACAATAGTATTTAAAATCTGCAGTGAGAAAAGGTGTGGCCTGCCATAGACTCTCGAACAGATTGCACGAATAACTGACGTACATTTTGCTGTCCCAATTTAAGCCTTAGCGTAACATGTATAAAAAGATAAAGGAGACATAGCTTTTGCAAATGTCTCTCCTCAAATTTGGTTAGAGCACTTAAGACTACACGTGGTTATTCATCTCAAAATAAGAGTATATTAAAATAGATATTTCATCGAAAAGGGAATAAGAATGTGGTCCATGCTCTTACGACAGTTGATCGCACCTTGCATGCTAGTGTTGGTTTTAAAAGTTTAAGATAGTAATTGAACTCACAAGAAACACTGTGAAATAATACAGCAAAAAGTGAAAAATCATATTTTAATGTCCACATATTTTTGGAGTTTCATTGTTCAAGAAACTAGTCAAAAACTATGATTCAGATAGTTTACATGTAAGCTTAACTGATGAATTTTTATATTTTTGTTATAAACTAAGAAATAACTATTTTATAAACCGCACCTTCAATGGCTTTGTAGGAACGAATAAGATTAATATACTCTTTGTAACGTAACATCGTTCAGAAATTAAGTTAGGTTAAATTGCAAGGGAAATTATAACATTTATAAAATTGAATTTATAAGAAGTATTTATGTTAATAATTATTTCACAACAATAGACCAAATTATTTTTAAATTTTTCAGACTGCTCAACGTTTTAGTGTTATGGAAGCGATGATAAATTTTGTTTTGAAACCCGTACGCCTTTAAAAAATTCCTTGTTATGTCAATTAATCATGTGTTAAAATTGGCTTAATCCCCCTAACATACATGTGTAGCCTTCAAATGCATATATATACAGTACATACTACTATAGACGTAAGTATATATCACAATACAAACTTTTATATTTTGTTAGGGAAAATAAAGTTTATGATATAAAACCAATGTTTTAAGGTAGCAACTTTTGCCACGAAAGCAAATAGACCAATAATATAGTCTTTAAATGATTTTTTTGGATGGTTTTATGAAATAATCTGTAGAAAAATATTCTGAAAGAGATTAACACAAAGAGTTTCATAAACAGGGAAACACCTATCTCCTACCGAGAGAAAGGATTAAACTTCCAACACCTCATAATATACGGGCGGAAAACTAAAGATGTCTCAGTCACTAGCGACCACTGGCCTTCGGATACGAAGAAGGAAATATTGTTGCTTTAAAAACATGTATAAAGCAAACGTATGTATTCGAACATTGGAGTGGTTTGAAAAACTCTCGCGTAAAGAATGACCTAATATGTAGAATGAGTCTGTAACATATTACATACTAGAAATCTCTAATACACCACATCACATGGCAAATATTGGTAAAGGCCATGTCAGGCAACAAGCACCAGTGAACACACTGCACAGGAAGCCACGCTATGGCGCGGATCACGTCAAACACAGTAGCACGTGTTACGCAGGCCCCGATTCCAGGTAGCTAGCTCTCGGGGAAGAATATATTCAGCCACCCACCACACCCCTTTTCTTTTTCCATTTCCAACACACATCATAGAATTTTATAAATTCCAATTTATTTACGAGGGCTGTTTATTATTTCAAACTCCGATGGGCTATAAAAAAGACAAACTTACATAGCATAGTAATTTAATCGCCAAATGTACCTTCCTCTCCCTCTCAACGCCGCTGTGAGGCGGATGGATTAATAGTGCGGCGCATTCTGCACCACTATGCGCAAATATTGCGATAGTACTTGACGCGGGAATCAGTGCGCCTCGCGACTAGTCCACCCGCCTCACAGCGGCGTCATGTGGGCGAGGGATGTCCAGGCACTGGCTCTGTATGTCTCTCGCCTCATTGGCGGCTAACTTCTTAGGAGAATACATC
The DNA here is from genome assembly GCF_032445375.1 of Bacillus rossius redtenbacheri. Lineage (NCBI taxonomy): Eukaryota > Metazoa > Arthropoda > Insecta > Phasmatodea > Bacillidae > Bacillus > Bacillus rossius. The sequence goes on along the minus strand of NC_086338.1, from coordinate 15,640,968 downwards.
GAGAAGCTTGTGTTCCGATATGACTAATGCCTCGATAGTTTTTTAACGATTATGTAGTAATAATGAGCAAGGCCCTGTTGAACGTTTGGTAGTAAAAATATAATGTTATGTAAATTTTTCTTTTCATAGCACGTCGGAAGTTGAAAAAAAAACAGCCTTGAGTTATCAGTTTTTAAACTGCACAAAATGCAACTATAAACAAAAAATTTGTCAAATACATGGGCGGTTTGTCTTTTTTCTTATTTAAATTTAGGAAGTGGTTTCTACAGTTTATATAGCTGTAATAGCTACCAAAACACACCATGGGTTATAAAATACTGTATATTGTTAAACGAGTTTTTAATATTTTTTAAGTATTTCGTTAAGGGCCTAATGTATTAAAGTTATCTGCTATAATTAGTATAAACTGACATTAACAACTGATATGTTTTGTTTTTAAATCTTATAATTTCCGTACATTAAAGAAACTTATTTTTCCCGTCTCTCAGTTGTTTTTGGCCTCCTATGTTTTTCGCACCTCAAATTCTCCCACCTCTCAAAAACTGGCGCTCTAGGAATATGCCCAATTGGCTCATATATAAATCTGGGCCTGCGTATCAGAATAAGGAATAGCGAAAGCCAAAAATATTATGCGCAACTCAGTTTTCTGTACGCAAAATACGAAAAAAAAGATAAATCTTAATACGTTAACCTTTAAGGGACAGGTAAAAATACATATTGAATTTACTTTCTACATAAAAAATATGATTTTTATCATTCCTAATACTTTTGTTATTTTCGCATTTTCAAAATTTAGGACTGGATGTTTCAAAAACAGTTTAATCTGAGATCAATTGCCTTCATGTATATTAAACTCATATGCATTAAATGTGTAAAAACACTTACGTTGGCGAATAACGTTTTAATATGAAACAAAATTTCAACTAGGCGAAAGAAATACGCTATGGTTGTGACATAAGGCAAGAGAATATACATAAACCAAGAAAGTCTGCGAATAAAACGTTTCAAGAACAAGTGTAAAGAATGTCATAATCATCGTAGGGAGGACATTATACTCCAAACAGTCAACCAATTTTAAAACACACCACATGAAGTTTAAAGATATATATATATATAAATTTAGAGTTACAAATATGTATGCACACTTTAAGAGCCTTTTATCCCGTTTTCGAAAGAAAAAAAAATAACTACGAACAAATCGCTGATGTATGAATGAGCTTCCAGTTGTCCCATGCCAGAAGCTGAGTACAGAGGACGGTTGGTGGAGTGATGAATAGCCACAGAGGCGACGGCTAGTTGGAGTGGAGGGCTGAGAAGATGAAACCAGTGGGAGGAGAGTAATTGCTGCTCACCAACTGACGGACCGAAGAATGGAAGAAAGTGAGTTTAACAGGGCATGACGACCGCATCGCACCAACTTTGTTATTATTGCTCCGCACATCAATATCCGCTCACAGGCTGTTGCTTGAAGTCACTTATAGATCCCGCCTCGCGTGGCCTTGATGTCTGGGAGACTTTGATCTTGTTCCATACTTTCATTCATTTAAAGATCTGCACTTTGGTGTGCCATTCACAACTACTCTAAAACTTATAATCCAAGTAATAATAACATATTATGCAAAATCATTTCTTATCAGGAAAAATGTACTTACATGTTAAGCAACTATAATACTTATGTCTATCCAGTTATTGGGAAGAATGTATAATATTTTTATTTGCTGTGAAATCACATTGCAAAACGTACTTCTTTTAACTAGTTTATAAAGACCTTGGGAATATGTATTAATTTACGTATTTGGATCGTCTTTGAAATATTATAAACTTAAAATAATTCTGTACTGTGACTTATTTGAATGACCTAGGATAAAAATACTACCATTTATATTTATTAGATAGGGTATGCTTCTATGTCGTAGAAATAATACATGGTAATGATTATTTATGTAGTTTGTCAGAGGTACACCTATTTGAGGAATTAAATAAACATATGTATTAAAGGTACGTGTGGCGTATTGGTATAACACAGACAAACCATCGTGTTTCTGTAATTTTTATTTTTTGTGTTCATAGAATTGGCGTATTTCGTAAGTCACTGATTGGGTTTCTTCTAAGCGCTCTAAAATATATTTAAAATTATTGTATTTCTTCTTCAAATCTTTATTCATAACTATTTATGCTAGTTGATTTTCTACATTTTATGTCATAATCTCATACATCATTCTTTCTGTGGAAAATTCTAGTAAATATGTTTAATGTGTAAATAAATGTCAGTACTTTTTGGTATTGTGTATTATTTTTGAGCTTGTTAAAAGTCTGGTTTCTAGTCTGCAGTTTAACCGATCTTCACAACTTTGAGCATCGAATAATGTATTATTCAGGTGTCCAATATGTGGTTATCTGAACTGGCGGAGTGCTACACTCCCCCCTCATCACTCGCGCTGACCCTGTCTGTGCACACCTCTGGGAGCGCACACCCGGGTGGGGTCACCAGCGACCCTGGCAATCCGTCCTCCAGCTGCCGTCACGCCACGTGTCTCAAGGCCGCAGCTATGTCCGCTCGAGAGTAGTCCTGCCAGTAGCTGGGCTTCTGGGATGTAGCCGTGCCCTTGGCGAATAATTCACCGACGTTGCAGTTACCTAGAACCTACCTACTTACCTACACTCAGTAGGTAACTGCTCCCTGATAGTTACCTAGGACCTACCTATTTACCTACCCTCAGTAGGTAACTGCTCCCTGATGATGGCGACTGCAATGTCAACCGAAACGTCGGTGAATTATTCGCCAAGGGCACGGCTACAACCCAGAAGCCAAGCTACTTCAGACAATGGCCGTGAAAGCCTGCGAACATTATTAATAGTCCTACCACTCTCTCCCAAGCCTCGTTCACTCACGCTTAGAATACCACTTTCTCCTACGCTTCAAGTCACCAACACTAAATAATAGTTTAGTTGAAATAATTGCGTAGCATGTACAGCACGACACCGACAGCTGTTGAAAAACATTTTGCTTTCCAAATAGGTATGATGGAAACCATAATTACAGCGGCTAGTTTTTAATTAACTTAAAAGAAGTGGCAACATATGTGGTGGAATTTGTTGGAAACAGTACGCGTTGAACCAAAGTTTTTAGTTCAACCTCGATTAAAACATTATTATTGCTTTAGACAATGTATAGTTTTCTCATGACTTCCTCATTTTTTTCCAAACTTGTCACATCTAGAAGAAAAATTTACAGCATTAAAAGAATTGTGATAATTTTTTTCTCGTCCAGTGTTTAATACTAAAAAAACTTAAACTGACTGGTTTCAGTAGGTATAGGTCTATTTATAAAACTCTGAAATAATTTACATATTACATTCTTGTATCACGGAATTCTAATTAAATAAGATAAAATAGTCAAATAATTTAAAGCAAATAAAAAAAGATTTTATATTAAATTTCGCTAATATAGAAAAATTATATTATTGTAATTCCATATAATTGATGAATTATTTTATGTTAAGAAAATTTTTAAAATAAAAAATTAATTTCCATGATACAGTTATTAAAAATTAAAAGAAATTAATGGCTATTTATTTTCATAAACTGTTGAACATTATATATATATATATATATATATATATATATTAACTCAGTTAACAGAAAGTGGTGTGGTATGTATTTTAATATAATTGATAATCAAAGATGTTTCCAACATTCTCTTAGTTCGTTTTAAATTTCTGCATTTGTAATTGTTTTGGTGCGATGAACGTGCTATTATAACTGAATTAAATTCTGCTACCCTTGGAAAATCCTGAATATTGTTTGCTAAATTATTATTTCTTTGCATATTTTTGTGAAATATATATTTTTTAAATCGCACGGATTTCAGTCGGACACAAAGCAGTAAGTGGTGATACTTGGCGGTGACAGTGGCGGTGACGCCGCACTCACCTGCTGGTCGCGCGGACGACTGGTGCTTCGCGGCGCGAGACCCGTGACGCCACACTGACTACTGCCAGCACGCGCCACGCGCCGGACAGCCGGAGGAGGGGTGGGAGGCGCGCCTACCCTCGCGCGCATGCGCCACCCCCTATCACCCCCTCTCAAGCGCCACCCTCGCGGCGCGAGCGCCCTTCTCCGCCACAAGGGGACGAGACGCAACCCGCCACGCTGCGCCGCTCGGCGGGCGGTGTTCCGCCCCTGCTCGTGCGTAGCGCCCGAGCATTACTGACAGTCACAACACCACAACCTATTAACAACTACCGTCTTTGCTTCGTCGTACTTCAGAATGTCCTCGGAATACTGAATTACACCTAATTTTATGAATAAAAAAATTCTGTTACAGAAAATACCTAAATGCGATTGCACTGACTAAGTAATTTTTTTTATATCAGACAAACATACGAAGTGAAAGTTCAAAACATTTTATGTATGGACAATTAAATTATATCTTCTGCTTTGTTAAAATTTGATGACCAGTTGGTAGCCAAACAAGCTACGTTTTCACATACATCACTTAAAATTTAATTTCGCAGATATAAAAACAAAGAAGATTCTAAATCCAAAACCTTCTTGCCACTGCTCAAATGAAATTGGTAAAAAATGTAAACTGCTCTTAATAATAACCATTCAATGTTTTAAAAAGTTTTTCGAAAACAATAAAATGATGATTTTCAGTATGGTGCAATAAAATGGGTCTTTATTCCCTCCTGGCTTCACCTCCCACGCCTAGGATCTGGCGTCGTGTTTGCCTAGTGTGTGTACACCCCTTTAAGATACCTCCTCGCCCACATGTCAAAAAAATGCTGCAGGATCTGCGAAACATGTAGTCACTTAATTCATATTTGGACATAAAACATGTGTTACTTATGTAAATAAAATTGTGGAAAAAAATGGTATTTTTGATGGTTAACCTGAAAAAAAAATTATTCTAATTTACTTTTATCAAAAGTAATTCCTATAAATAATAATCATGTATTTTAATTTTATGTGAATGCAAAAGCACTTAAGATTTTTTTACTGAACTAAAAGAAAAATTACTTTTGTTTAGTATCGTTACTGTGGATAGTTATTTATAAAAAAAATGTTGAACCATTCCAGAGAAGGCATGAAAAAGAACAAATATTATAATAAATATTTTCACAATTTACTATACTAGAAAAAATTTATAGATACTGTTATTTATAAACCTTCATCTCATCCAGGATATGATAAATTATTGACCCCTAGGATAAAATACTGGAAAACCTCATCGCCCCTCATGAGGTGATGACTAGTAATGAAACACCTACGCGTACAGACAAAGAACATGTGCCACTCTCTCCCACAGGCTAAACTCAGAATACATCTCCCTGTATTTCCTTTTACCTCGACTTCATTCCTCGACTCTGTGCTCCCTGACTGCGCTCCCATCTCTCCCCGGTCGACTGTTCCTCTATAATAACATGCCCGCGGAAGATGATTGTATTTGCGACAGACATAAGAACGTTCATCTTCCCCTATAGATTTATTAACATTTCGTTGTTCCGATCCGAGGTAGCAATAACAAACTTATTTCTGGGCTGAATTATGTTTTATCAAAGTACACTTAAAACCAATTTTTTCAACTCGGCGATATTCAAGGTGCTCCTACCTTAGCAATATGCCCTAATCAAGCTCGTAATATTATCTACCAATAAATATACCAATTCCGTCTCTGGGTATGGATTTCCTTAAATATATTAACCTATTTCGTTATCGTTATGACATGACGCTGAATTACCTTATATTTTTATAAAAAATAATAAAAAATTAAAGAGGAACATGCTAACAAAGGCTTCTTTATAAAATTCACACTCAATAAAAGGTCCACCATGCTAAGAGACTTGTGGCACTTGTATGAAAATCCATACTAACTTCTTTAATCATAGTCTTCGACTGTCTTTTCCTCTTTTTCAAGGCACATGCAGTAAATTACATTTGCTTTGATTAGCTTTTTGACTAAGAGATTTGTGACTTGTTTCTTAACGCCGTTTTACAAACAATGTTCTACATACCACTGTGCCAGAACATAAAACACAAACTGTTTATCACCTTTATTAATCATGCCATATTTCTCAGTCCACCAATATTGAAAGTCTCTTTGACACTTATCACTTTTTTTTTTTTTTTGGCAAACTAACCATGCCGACGGATACGATTTAAAAACGTTGAAAACTGTTCAAAACGTTGAAAAACTCAAATGCAGTCAACGACTCACATACTTAAACAAATGAAGACAAAGACAAATGAAGTTCACGCTCACTGTTACCGTTCTTAACGCGTCATCCGTGTCGTAGACCATTGTGAATTTATAATTAATGTAAATGGAAAACAACTTATACATGTTTGTATTTTACTTCAAGCAAATTTCTTCACTTTAAAGACTAACTATGTTAGGTAACATTATTTGACGTAAGTGAAAACTTGGTTGATTTTTATTTAAAGGAATGAAATAAAAAAACAACTAACATGACTGTGGGACCACCACTTCCTTAAGGAGTGAAATTTTAAAGAGAGGAGGGATTGAAACACTTGGTTGAAATTACTCCAGTTTTGGAATCACGCGTAATCTTGGGTTGAGAGACCTTTATTCACAAATGTGTATCCATATATGTTCAATGGAATCTAATAATAAATTAATGGACATATGATAGCTGAAATTTTAAACATAAACCTATTTTTGCAATTTTTTTTACAAATAGTCACATTTTTTATGCTAACGCCAGGTCCAATCTCAGATTTACGGATTAACAGCTGCGAAATTATCCAAAAGTATGGAGAAACATACAAAAATAAAAAATACGACAATTATAAACATTAATTTTAAGTATTCGAAAAAGTACACAAAAGTACGGAACAATTACGCTTAAGTATATATGAGTATGTAGAAGTATGCAAATGCTTACAATAACCTGGGTGCGTGCCATCCGTGCGCAGAGAAACTCTAGAATACTACGTATGTATGAGCATGTATAAGTATGTATCAAGTATGCGAGTGATTAAGTATGCGAGTAGTCTATTCAAGGGAACAGGTATACATGCGTGCAAGTATGTCATCGTCTTACTCTACCAGCTGTAAATAAATCTCTAAAAAATTTAACTCATTAAGATTAATTTACATTAATTAGTTATGTATTAATATATCATATGTTTAATAAAACTAGAATATTTGTTAATTTAATAGATTAGTTAGGCGTTCTTTCGTGAAAAAAATAATCCGTAAATGATTTTGACATGTGTATACTACATACGTGTAACGAGAAACGCCGTTAGGTATTCTGAATGTCGCTGACGTAACCCACCGTTCACACTAATTTAAATGTTTTAACCTATCACAACCACTAAAACACAACATTTTACAATATATTATATATATTGAAGTTATACTAAGTTTACTACCCGTTTAAACGATTTGAATGCGCTCATAACCTGATAAAATTTGCTGGCCGTAAAAGATTTATTTCATAATAAAAATTTAATAATATTAGCTTACCTCGTGGCATCTTCAGGATATTGCTGCTGCTGTACCACTGTCAGATATTTGTATGAATAATTCCAATATTTTTAACTAAAACAAATTGACATTGAATGTCAGATCCATATAATATTCCATCCATTACTAAACTATATAAAAATAACACATGTGATGTTGTAAAAAGTACCTCGAGAATCGACACACAGAATCCCGCCTGAGGCAAGGGTCTACACGGATGGAATGGGTCTGACTATCACAGGAGCCGGCTGCACTATACAGGGCCTCCGAGAAAATGTATGGGCCCCTGGGTAGTTAGGGTCGTAGGGCCCCTTTACCTCTTTTAAGCGTATACCATACACCACTATGTGAAAAATGTTGAAACTTTGCTTCTTTCATTCAATAGAAAATTGCTAGTAATTTCCTAACTACAAAAATATAGGGTATTTGTGTTATTTTAGTCCAGGTTAAAACTGTTAATTCTATCACACTACGAAGAAAAATTAATATTAATTTATAATGCTTAAAACACAAAAAATTCTTAAACGATAATATGAAATGACATCCCTATGTGTGTGCTTATAAAATATATAAGTGTCCACTCAAATTCATTCTGAACTAATTTTTGGTAATATTGTTATAAAAATACTTTAAAGTAATAGTAAATATTATTAATTAAAAACAACGAAAAACATGAAACCACAATTAATTACTTCTAATATATTTTAATACATGTTACTCAATTACACAATTTAACGCCTTATTTGATGAAAAATCATAAATTGCATGCATTTAAGAATAACAATATTTGTTACATTCAACTTTAACACTCATTCGTATCACATCAATTTACAAGGTTATTTACTGTATACAAATGCATTAATTTAGAAGAACCTCACATTGTTTTACAACACAACAGTAATTACTTTACAACTTAATGACGTTCAGAATAATCATACTCATACGCCGTAAAATAATATTTTAAACTTAAAATTAAAAATGCATGCAAAAAAAATAATAAGCAAAAACATTGGTTTACAAACTATTTAGTAGTTAAAAAGTAATCACAACAAATCTGTCTTCCGAGCCTTTTTAAATGCAAAATCGTTGATTACTTCTTCGTAGTTCAATGACCGAGAAGACTAGGCTTTAACGCAAGCAAGCCGAGCCCACTAATCCTTTCTTGAGACATTGTTGATCAGTGTACATTGTTTATTTCTTCCATTTTGCTGAAGGACCTTTCGGCTTTGGCAAATGGGACCGTAATTGTGCAGAAAACTCGAATAGCGATACACTCGTTTGTAAATAAACTGTCCTCGCAGTTTGTTCAAAAGCTCAAGAGGTTTCAATTTGGTTTGGACCTATATTCGAAACATGAATTGATTTGTGATGTTTTAATTTATTATATATTTTTATTTTTATTTTCTCAGAATATTTTTCACACATCATAATATATATATTTTCAATATCATTGTCATTCATATCCAGGTAGTGCCACAAACATTTAAACATACTGCTAACTTCTCTTGCGGGAGTGAATCGTCAAGTCAGTCCACATACAACAGAGTCATTAAGTTTGTAAAAAACATTCACTCTGAATTCCCCTTCTTCAAGTGTCTCTTTTATATTCATTAGAGACACAGACGCGTCTTCTTTGATGTCATCAAGGAAATATGGTATTTTCTGAGTTCTTCTCTCCTTAAAATCAGTATAGGTTGCTAGATCAGTAGCCATAGCCTCGACTACTATGTTTGCTTGGGCTAGAAGACCCTTCCATTGATCACGAAGCTGCTTCAGTTGTTCAATCAAAATATTGATATTTGCGACTTCTACATCGAGAGTCGCATTTCGGGCTTGTAGAACTTTGTTTCTGAAGTCAATTTCTACAAGAATTTCCAATCAAATTGTAGCCATGAAAATACATTTGAAGGACTTCAGATATTGTGAAATTCCCATAAGTGCTATTTTGCATTCACCTGACAAATGCATATCTTTGCGTTAGTTTAGTGCACGCTTGATAAGGTGCAAATTTTTAGCATATGTTTGAATCTGTCTACTCAAGGAGACCATCTTGTGTTATAAATGCTGTAAGAAGTAACAACCACTTTATTTGTGCATTATTTCCCATCGCTGTGGGCTTCGAGAAATGAAATTATAAAGGTTGGGTAACATTCCGAAAAACGTATTAACTTCTTCACAACACTCAAAAGCATTCACGCCCCACAAATTTAGGCTGTGGGCACCACAGATTAATAATATGGCAAGATTATTCAGTTCACAAAATGATATCTTGTGCGCCATTTTATATGCCAGACATGTTGGCCCCGAGGTCGTATCTCTGTCCACTACAGTCAGCCAGAGGAATTTCATGTATTTCCAGCTCACCAATGACCATATTTGCAATGCCTCGTCCTGATTTATTTTTATTGCAAGACACAAACCTCAAAAAAATCTCCACTATCCTAAATGACGAATCCCGATCTAACACATATCTTAAGACGAAACTTGCCTGCTCAGTATGTGCGGCATCTGGCGTCACATCTACTAGTAATAAAAAACATTTCGATTTATCTCTCTCTCGCTCTCTGCAAGTATGGCTTGAAGAATCCGTGCACTACGAGCCTCAATAAATACATTCTGTGATTCAGTAGAAAGACAGTGAGCTTGTAGCCTTTAGCCAACTCTTTGAGCTTTCTGTACTTTGGTTACATGCTCTCTTAGCAGTGGGTCGTACTGAACTAACAATTAAATAACTCCTAGAAAGTTTCCATTATTGGAATCTCCAATCTTGCTAGAAGTGTCCCTAAATGCAAGGCCTTTATCACCCAGAAACAGAACTACGGACAGTACTCTGTGAAACAGATCTCTCCAATATTTTTTTTAAAATTCAAACCAATTGGACATGTATGTCAGTTCCTTAGTTGAGTCGGCTTTCTAGTGATCTCAATTTAATATAGCATTGCTAATGGTGAACACTCACTTCACGAGATGGCAATTTGTTATATACAGCTTGCGCCACGAGTAATCTTATTTCCATCCATAATTGCTACACAAAACAGGTTCCCGATATTCAGGGACAGCAGAGCTGCAACTAAATAATTTACAAGGAAAACAAAACAGTGAATTATTCGTTTCACTCCACACAATCAATTCTCGGAACACTTTTTCCCCTTTCCTATGATTAGAAAATAAAACTGTTCTGGGAAAGCCCCTTTTCCCTTCATTTGGAAAGTTGTCAGGCATTTTACGAACAAGGTTTTCTACAATACTTGCATTTAAGTAACCACTCTGTAATTTTTCAAGGTCAGAAGACACTTGCCAATCTGATATTCTCCGCTTTGGTTTAGGTAACTCAATATTTTTCTCATATTCTGAAGAAGATAAATCAATTTTACATCTTACTTCTTTAAAAAAATTACTCTCAGGAAAAAACAATATTATTTTCACTTTCTGAAGGAGACAAATTAACTGCACTGCCTATTTCTTCGAGAAAAATTCTGTCAGGAAAAACAGACTCGTCTTTTTCAGCATAATCTGTAGTTTTCAGCTGTGTCTGCGAATTCATTTCAATACCAACATCAAACAATGTTCTTCTTTCTTTTTAACTAACCTCTAATTTCTTCCCTCGTTTCTTGCGCCTTTGAGCCTCCGATCGGTTTTTGTATTGTTCCAAAGTATAACCTCGAAACCACAACTACGAGAATTCACAATGAAAGGAGGCCTTTCTCGTAACAACTAGTACTTGTTACGTTGCTACAGCCGGTCAATGATGACTTAATAAGTCAAAAGTTAGATTCTCACATATAAGGAAAATGTTTTTAATTTCACATCATATCTTGAAAGCACCGCATCGTAGAGAAAATATGCATGAACAAAAATGGTTACAAATTTATTCATAAACATAAAAGTGCGCCACTAAACAAAATCGCACATTGCACTTTATGCACGCTTAATGGTTTTCCGCGCTACACATTGTGCGTCTAAACTGCTGTTGTGTACTGCTTCCTGGAGCTCGGAAAGGGCGTGAAAAATATGGCGCGGAAAGAGAAGGGGGGGGGGAGAAAAAGACGACACCGCAGGATCCTGCTAGGGAAGACAGTTGTTCCCTCCCTCGCTATTCTACACCCAGCCCGCCTCCCTGGCACACCCCAATGCCGGGGCCCTTCGCCGCATTCTTCAGGACAGAAGATTGGGCGAGTCTAATTGGCACTGGCACCGAGTGTACGGGTGTACAGGCCCAAGCAAACCTATTGTGCTGGTTCCTGGTCTTTTTTAATTTCTGCTGTTCCACAAGACCCCTCTCCTAGGCTCGAGCCCCTGAGCGCTGGTTCGGGGCGGCGAGTTCGGGAGATGGCGTTAATAGTTAATAGCTTTTCATCTTCTGCTCGTCTCGAGCAACAAGATAGTAATAATTTTAGGGCGTCCGGGCTAATTGCTGCCTTCCGACTGGGAAAGGGGGACCCTTCAGGCACCTACCACAGCCGGACCTCCGGAGATTTACAAGTCCGGATCCAAACCAAAATTTCAAAAAACCCGAACTTTACAATAAATCGTTAACTTACCGCAGATGGTAAAAGTAAATTTTAAAAGAATTAATAAATCAATAAACAACTTCGTTTTTTTCTCATTTAATTTTAAATAAATAATAAATACTTCAAAATCTTCAGAAATTTTAAATCCCGGAGGGCTGAGGCTATGAGTGGTCCAGGATTATTCTTTATTTCTTTCTGTCCTACAAGACCTTAGTGTGAACTGAATATTATAACTGCTGCTCTGTTGGTTAAGTGGTGCAACGACAGGTGTTTTAGGAACTCGGAAGAACAAAAAGTGAAATAGTTCAAGATGTTTTAATAACATGGGGGAAATTTTTTTCTCAGCCAATTATTTTCTACTTCCCAGTCGGGCCCTTCAGACTAACAGTGCCTGGGCATTTGCTCCTTTCGTCTCGGCGGCCCTGGCCCTATCCGAGGGAGAATGCATGAGGTGAGATGAGATGGGGTATGATGTAGTGCGGGGAACGAGAGTGCTCCGAGAAAACCCACAGTCCATGGCTTCATTCACCACATTTCCCACTTGCAAATATCCGGGAATCGAACCCCGGTCGCCTTGAGGGGAGTGAGGTGTTCAAATTTCTAACCACAGTTGTAAAAATTTATATTGATTAATTTTTAATATATTTTAAGTACGTCGATTTTATAAATTTCGTTTTAGTGTGTTCGGAGTTATATTACCTTGATGAAATCACACTCTTTTTTTTTGTTCACATTTTCTGAGATAGCCTATTTTGAAATTTGTGATGCACGCGCATTTGTATTTTACTTTAATTTATATTTTTATCTCTTACATTTTCACTTAAATATAATTAAAAAATAAAACTTCCCCCTTTTTAAAATTTTTACAGACACCCACATTATATGAAGATTTTTGAAAAAAATCGCATCTTAAATTGAAATCTTTAATACTGTTATCAAATTTCTTATCGTACATGTGAGTACATTAGTATTTTATCTCAGTACTCATAAATAAAATTTCCCAAAAAACATTACCTTCCCACATGATTAAATTCGTTTATATGTATATGTATTTTATACAAACCAAAGCTGACTTTATTTTCTCCCTCTTTTGAATGTTATTCTTTCTTAGTTCTTTTTTATTATTTTTTTTATTTCAAAATTCGTTCAACAGATTCTTAAAAGAATATAGAACATGTCAATAAAGTCAACAAAAATTAACAATACAAACAATCAAATTAATTAAATCATAATATCACATCAAATTAGTACTAATTAAAACAAAAATATAAATACATCAATATGCAAACAAATCATCATAAGTTATTCTAAACATTATTATAATATTCATTTAATGTATAAAATGAATTTTCTAATAAATAGTTTTTGAGTAGAACTTTAAATAGTCTTGGGTTGCAATGGGAGATTCTCCCTTGGTTTATTACCTTCCGCTTAGTTTGCTTCGGAGAGTAGATTTTTATTATCAAACCTACTTATTTGCAACATGAGAACACATGAATACGCTCGTTACTGAGTTAAGATGTTTACACATGACTGACGAGTACTGAAAAACACTCGTTCACATATTTATATTTTTCAAAATTTTTTACTGTATTTTAAATCCGTATCTTACCTTACACCATTATCCAACTAAAGCCAGTCAAAATAAAAGCAATCGAGAGCCAAAGGTCAACACTGAATAAATCTCGTAGTCCTTTTTTCCAAAGTTTTCACTGGTACTATTATAACTCATCGGAAAACTTAACAGCTCTCTATTGAAGTGCAGCCTTTAGTTTGAAAAAAATAGAACGAAATTATAATTTAAAAACTTAAAAAGACACACTTTCAGTGTTTGATGAACTAAAAAGTAAAAAAAAATTAATTTAAGTAATTTGTCCAACAGAGACAGAATGAAATATGAATCTGTATAACGTTAATATTAATAAGCCTTAAATAAAAATAAAATAATAAACAAAACAATTATTTTAATTTAAAAAAGTATGATGTGCTTTATAACAGTTGTCTTAAATTTTCTATCACTAATGTCTATTCTTTAGGATAGTCAATATTAAAATGAAAGGAGAGAGCAGTGCAGTTGTTTAAATTTTCTACCACATCGAAAGCACATCGAAATCAAAGTAGTTAACATTTCCCGAATTTTAAATAATTCGGGATAAATTACTTGCCCATTGGAGGGGGGGGGGGTTTAGGGCTCCGAATGTTTCGTAAACACTAAAAATTAAAAAAATATATATTTTTTTAATTTTTGTAATTTTTTTTCATTCCCCCCTCCCCAAAACATGTGAGTGGAGTGGTAGTCGACTTCAGGCAAATTTCCCATAATGCCCCGGCCTCATGGATGCACAAAAAGCATGGTTATTATCCATAGCTTGAAAGTAGTGGCTTTTTACCTTTCTAACCACCCCCCCCCCCCCCCCCCCATTTCCTACAGCTCAACTCATGAAATTATTATATTTTCATCGGTTCTACAACAAACGCATGCGAGGTTCGTTTAGGTTCTGCGCACGATTATTTTCTATTCTCACAATACATGACATAGCAAATATAGGACATAGCGTGTGACACAAACACATGGTATAGCACCGGTCAACACAACACACTCGCCGAAAACCATCTGGAGTAGTCCGGCGAACGAAAGCACATGTTAGACTTCAAGAGTGGCCCAGTAAACACTAGTTTATTTTTTTCTCTCTTTTGAGAAAATGAAAATTTCGTTGAAAATGAGCCAGGATCCATAACTCCTAGCAGGAGGATGTCCCACCGACGTCCGACTTCGTAATACACCTCTAAGTTCACAAAAAATTCAGTTTTCAGAGTCCCGAAAATTTCGGGGATAATTGCTCCCTTATTCCGACCACAACACCTCCGAGGCCCCGCCCGAGGGTGGCCGATGGTGCCCGAAGACCTCGAGAGTACGGAAGAATCGACGTACTTCAATTTTCCTGACTTTCGAAAAATCGGGGGCAAACTACCGACCCTCGTGGAGGAAGGGGGGATTAAAACCCCGGGCACATTTTACACTGTGCCCCAGCCTCTTGGTTCGGAAACACTCCGAATCGAAAGAGAATCTGTTTTGGAAATTTTAGAAATTTTGGGTTTTGACCTCTTGAGGGGTTGTAAAGGGAGGGAATTGGTCACAGGCGAATTTTTCGTGTACCGGCCTCATAGATACACAAAAAGCATGGTTACTGAACATAGCTCAAAGTATGTAATATTTTTTCCCATAGCTTGAAAGTAGCTGTTTTCTGCCCCTATGACCCTCCCACCATTTCTTCAGGTTATAGTCATAAATGTATTCTATTGTCGTCCGGAATACATTTACTTGCAAAGTTTCAAATCGATACTACAATTAAAAGTAGGTTAAAATCGAAATTTCAAATTTGTTTACAGTGTCACAAGTGAAGCTAATAAAAGTGTGTTAAAAAATATATCGCCTCGCTCGTAATTCTTTATATAGGTCCTAAAATGTTTAATATCTTTGATGCCATGTTTGTTTCAACACAGCCTAACATTTCATTTCTTTTAAGTTTCTCTCGTGTTCTAGAGATAAAATTTGTTCAAGTTTTTAAGTGTAGTCCTAATCATAAGCTTTAAATACGAAAGGTTTCATAAAAATCGGTCCAGTGGTATTTGCGTGATCCTCTAACAAACAAAGATGTGACGGACGCATCAAGCGATAACGCGTTTCAAATTTCAGGAAACGCCATCTATTGAGGATATTCAAACCTAAACTGTTATTAGAGCCTTTAGTTCGCTATCCGTCGCGAGCATCACTAAGCGGACTGGTGCCGCCAAGGAGAAGGATAGGAATTATCTTTGAAAAAATTGGTTTTTATGTCATATCTCCGGCTCCCGTTATCGTAGCAAGATAAAAAAAAATTACACTCGTTTTTAAGACACAAAATAGGTTTTTAAAAACAAAAAAAGGTTTATCAAAATCGGTTCAGTAGTTTTTGCGTAATGCTCGAACAAACAAAGAACCAGAAACAGTTTTAAAATAGTTTAGATAAATACACTCATCACTGACTCACTAACTGACTCTGTATCTCTGTGTGAATTCTGTTTTCGTGCGCTTAAAATGTAACATTTTCATTGCTCTTTGCCAAACTGTTTTTCCTGACATTGTCGCCGATAATCTGCATTGGAGGAAAGCGTCATATTTTGACGAGGCAATAGTTTCATCATTTGTCAGTGATAAAGTAATGAGCCGCTGCCACGTTTTGCCCGCATTTATCTGTTTAATATAGTTCAAGGTGTTGACCTCCACTCGCAAAGATGAATCGAATAAATAATGTTGAGCCAGTTCTCCAGCGCTAATGATAGGATTAAAATTACCGCGAGTATTTGTTTAGGCACACTGAATTGTAGCATAGTAATGTTGTTGCAAACTATATTCGATTAAACACCTTCACACGAATCGCACTGCAAATATGGCTGCCATCTTGGTGTTTATTGAATCGAATCCACAGCAAAGAAGATTATTGAATGACCAGAGACAGTTAACAAGCAATGAAGTTATTCAATATGTTCTACTTTAAAAAGATTTTTTTGTCAAATATTATTTTATCATGTAATATTTATATATACGTATATATCAGAAATAATTTTCATTTGCTAACAGGGTCCACCCTGGCATTTTCCTTTATTTATTTTCCTTTATTGTCCAGGTTTGTGAGAAAAATACTGGCACTGATAGGAGATAGGAAGAATGTAATTGTTACTAGCACGTAATTTAAAGTGGTTTTTTTAATACCTTACAATTTTAAATGTTTTTTTTATTTATTTATATTATAAAAACTTTCAAATATTTTATTGCCTTACATATTGCCACGATTTGATAGGAATTTAATCGTCACCATTTTTATAAAATCAAACCGTTGGTAAGTTTTCAGGAACAATTTACCAAACCTTTTTTTTTAGGTAAATAAGCAAAACTATTGTCGAAATTTTTTGACACCTTTTTATCTTTGGACTATTCCATAGACCTAGGCCCCGGTATGGCCGCTCTCCAAATTATTAAGGCCTCGCAAAACTTAATGTTACAGGGACTCGCAAAGCCTGCATACCGCCATGCTTTGTTATTCTTCCCGTCCATGCCAATTGCTAACAGCGACCTCCATAGAGTGCATGCAAATGATTGGCACGAAATAAAGTAATAACGGTTTGTTACTAGCAGTTTCATTTAAAAATAACCAGAAATTCACTTTGACAATGACATTATTCAACAAAGTACGCAATGAATGTAAACAATTGTAACCAACATGGAGACGAAAAACCTGCAGATTTTGACATTTGTCTAGCTCTTGAGCACCGTAACAAAAATTTTAATTTACAGAGTCAGTGTATTTTACATGTTCCGAAATAAATTCGAGAACAAACACATTCATTTTTTTGTTTTTTTACACATTCCTTGCATAAATTTACCACAGTATCGTGTAATTTTATAATAAATTTTTATTTATAATCCTGAAAAATCAACATGGGGGGAAAATTAAACTTTTTTTAAATTAGCGATTCTTCTGATAGCCTTATACCCACCAAGTCATTGTTAAAGTATATGTACATGAAGTAAAATAACACATTTTGTTGTGATAATAATACACCAAATGGTTTGTGTAGATTTACAAATAAATAGCGCCTATTAAACCCCTATCAACAAGTTGAAATACATTCAATGGTATTCTGGTGTGCGTGTCAGACAACAGTCGTGTAATTTTCCCAATACATCGGTTAATTGTACTCCTAATGCAGGTAATAATGTTCAAAGTTAACATTGAAAAATAAAACTGAGTTGCAGTGTGGAACAAGGACTCTTCTGGTGGTTTTGCCCGGCAGCGGTTCTCCGCGGTCATCAAGGTTTGCAATGCGTGCCTGGAACAGCGGAGTCCACTCAGGGATGTGTCCTCCCTTCACCTCCCTTCGCCTCCTCTTACCCTCGTCTTCTGCGCACTCTGTCGTCAGAGGTGTCTTAATGGTAGGAGCTAGTTCGGAACTTCCTTCTGCGTCCCGTCACCGTAGTGGCAACACGCTACCTCGCTATGGGGGGTTGCAAACAGTTTAGTTGTCAGCAGAAGGGAGGTGTTAACTGTGTTCCACGGAACTTTCGGATCCACTGTTTCAATAATTTAATAATTATGTTTAATGTTTATACGTTGTTCTTCTTGTAGGAATGCGTGATTGGGCGCGGTTATGAGTTGCGTTTCTGATGCCGGTTTAAGACCCGTCACTTGTCCAGGCCTCTGCTGCAAGGCTGCTGTCACTCTGGCGCGACCTTATTTTGAGAATTTGTAAATTAATTTGTTGGGCTTGATGAATGATTGTAAAACATTTTGTTGTGTCTACTTTAATGTAATTAGTAGCGGGTGCAATTTAACGCTGAATTCTTGTTTAAACTGCGAGCCATTAAGTGGGACTGTTGGTAGAAGCAAACCATGCTACACGATGAGGGAAGGACATGATATACTCGTCTAATTGTAATTTGTATATTGTAAAGTATTGGTTTTGATTACGTTTAGTGTGTAACATGTGTCGGTCGGGTGAAATGCCCGAAGCTTACACGATGGTACTGTTAGAGAAAGCATGTCTGAATTATTCCTTAAGGAAGAGAAGAGATGTTATTTTAAATAATGTTCCTCGTGTTACTACTTTAGCGTTTGATTGATTTTGTTGCACGAGCGAGTTGTTTCTAATTTGATGTTCATTGTAGGACTCGTGCTTCTTGGGTTAAAAATATAAAGTTAGTATGACATTTTCAGTCAGGCAAGGAAAGCCAATACTAGTATTGCGGCTCTTGCATTTTGATGCCAAAATGTGTACGTAGTAATAAGCCGGCTCTTTCTTGAAACACTGTTTTGATAGGGGCCTTGTAACGTGTCTGGTTAAAGTTTGGATCAAGTTGATGTGAGCACTTTATGTAGCGGTGCTTCTTTTACGCTACGTTTAACATTGTTTTGTGCATGCTATTTCTTAATTGTATTTCAAGTATCTCGCACACTTTTAATGCTTAATTCATAGCGTGGATGTAATTGTTCATCATATTTCGTGTGCTTTTGCAGTTATAATTATTTATAATCGCATATATGCTTCTAATTTTCTTTTGTCATGCTTTGGGCATTTACATAATTTGTGAATTGAATCTTTGTGTCTATACTTATAAATGTAATTAAATGGGGAGCCCACCTCTGAATTATGATTTCTGAAAAGGTAGCCGTGTTTCACACTCACGAAGTTCAGAGTGTGAATGCTTGTAAGTTTTCTCCACAGCACTAGAGTCCAGGCATAGGACCTACCAGAATGCCCAATCCTTGAGATTAATTCGTTATCTCCAGGGCAGGGGTAGAAGTTGTCTTATGGTAACTCTCGAGCACTCCGTCTGGTATCAGTTTTACACCCAAAATTTGATAGTAGCATTATACTTACATAAAATTAAATAATGCTTTGTGTTGTGATGATAATACACTAACTAGGTGTGTGTGATTTCTCACAAACAGTATGCCATTAAACAGTATAAATAAATGTCCATCTACTCACTTGCATCCGTATCCTTGTGTGCCTGTAGTAAAAAAATAATAATAATTTTTACCTTGGAAATAGGCTATTTTTAACACGTATATGGGTAAGTTATGAAAACTCATTGTAAGTAATTTTATATGAAGTGTTAAAAAATACTCTAAAATACAATACTGTTCATGACATTAAAATTTACTTTTTTTTATTTCTGCATAAATGCAGGTGTGAAATTAAAATTTAGTTGTTATTTATAAAATAATTAAATATATTTTTACACAGCTTTTCGATAAAAAAAAACAGTTCCAAAGTAATTGTTGCTTTAAATTTTTGATCGTGTAAAACTACTTATTATGAATTGTCAGATTTCTCCTTCATTATTAGAAAAATATGGCACTGAACCCTGTGAAAAAAATGATGTTGACTTAAGATGTAATAGCTGGAACTAAAGCAAGTGATACTAGCGCCCCTGACAGCTGATTTTGTAAATTATGAACATAAGTCTAGTGGAAGCACTGTGATTAAAAGAAGCAGTCGACGGAACCCAAGCGCCCCCCCCCCCCCCTCCTTAACCAAGTGTAAAAAAAGAGCTTCATAGGGATCTCTCTATAATTTAAACAAATTTTCTTAGTTAATATACCTTATTTAATTCCGTAAATTCTAACTTGTTACAATGGTGCCTAATGGTGAAGGTCGTGGCTTTTAGAGCACGAGAAGAGAATATGCGATCCTGGTTCAAGCCCATGCCAACACAACGGTAATTTAAAAATGGATCTACTCTAAGCCATAGTAGCGACACATACTAGCGACCTGCAGAACCTTCCATGATGTCGTTTAAAATTAAATATTTATAATTTTATTTGATAAGTGATAGAAACGCATATAGGGCAGCGTTATATAATACAGACATACGTGATCTACAAACACAATGTGTGAGTAAATTACGATTTTAATTAGTAAAATTACTCATTTTATTGTTAAACAGTTAAAATTTCTTATACGTGATCCGCTCAATTAGACCAAATTTGTTGGCGTCAATTTACAACAAAACTGTCTCTATACACATGTGTAGGATAAATACATTTGAAAATTTGGGGTAAAATTACATCTATATTAGTGGAATTACGGCTGCAACCTAAATCAGTATAAAAATAAACTTTTTTTACAGCGTACTTATTATTTGTTTTCTCTTTTTTCCCCCTTTTCAGACAAGATCCTTCTTTACAAACCCTGTGCCATAGAACCAAATTTTTTAAATACGTCACATATGTTAACTCTATTATCTAATAACTTCCGTTAACTTGTGATCCTGATATCACTCTACCCGTTGCAAAATTGTGTTACATTAAAATTACCTTAAAATTATTATTTTGACGTAGCAACGTCTAATAAATCGATGAACGCCGGCTGCACGCACGCAAAAGGGTCTCGTTAAGCACATTGTCCCGTTACGCTGTGTCCCGTTACGCTCATTGTACGCTTGCGCCGCATCTATATCTCATTCACTCGATTGGATCAACCATCGATTTGACTTTTTCGATGCAAATTAAACTTGAAACACTCGCATTCGTTTCCTACTTTTCCTATCATCGTCCTATCCTTAACAGAATAACACAGATTGGAAGAAGTTAAATAGTAAACATGTATAAAAGTTATAGTTAAAATAATCTCTTCGTTAAAGGAATAAACATATTTGAATTAATGAGTGCAAATAAAAGTAAATTTATCAATAAAATTGTAGATTTCATTTCACTCCTTCTTTGTATCCATACAAAATAGTGATAATTCAATAAAAATGATTCAATTTTTTTTCACAAAAGTGTGCAATCATTTCATCAATGTTTTGTTTAGACGTTTTCACGTTTAACTATCGTCCGTAAAACCGACTTTACAGACAACCAATTTTTTTTAATTAATGACTATGTGTAGCTAAGCTACAGTGAAAATAAAATCACAGCTGAATTTTTATTTCATATACTCGGAATAGATATGAGAAAAGAGCAATGTGTGAAATAAAGTGAACGTGGGTATCCATATAGCTGCAAGTCCTCAGTGTTGGGCGACAAAAGTTGACCAAAAAGGATGGAAACAGTAACACTACAACATCCTTAGTAGCGGCTATCAAGATTCTGGTAGCAGCATTTAGGTCGCGTTTTATCGTTATGTCTTTTTCCCTCACTTTATTTCCGCATACGCGCTGTCGTGATTCGCTCTGAATCGCTAGCAATGAGCTTAGGGTTGTTTTCTTTTTTATTTGTTGATAAATTTATGCCTGTGTTTAGCACGTATTTTTATTTCTATCATTTATAAAGTCATCGCTGTATCTTTGGGTTTCTGAAGCTACGTACGGCAATCATAAAGATTCCAAAGAAATTTGCCCATTTAAAATCAACCTTAGTGCTCATTAAAAAGCATATAATTATTTTTTTTTCACAAAAATAATTGTCAATTGGAAAAGCTTCAGTGAATGGAATCATTATTTACGTTGTTAAATCTAAACTAATTTTTTGAAAGTACTTTAGGAGTCGTGAGAATAAACTTATTTTATTGAAAATGTTAAGAAAAATTTTATTTCTGTCTTAAAAATGACTAACAGGAAATCTAGAGTTAATTTAAGAATACATAAGCACATTGCATTCGTGGTTACATGTTTTATTTACATAGTTAATGGAAAACTGATTTTTTTTATTTGATTAAAATCAGACTAGATATCTAGGACCCAAGGATAAATTCAAATAACATATCTAGGATGCATTTCAAATAAGAAAAATGGCAAATACTTTAGGAGGTGCGTGCTAATATAATATGGATAAAAAGATTAAAATATGCTTAAGTTAGAGCAACAAACGTTATGGATACTACCTGAACAAAATCGGGCAATTTTCCGAAACATTTTTCAAACAAAAGAAACAAATGAAAAAGATAAAGAAAAGTATGATATTAAATAAATATATTTGGGTGAAAACCAAACTGAAAATTTTCTAATTATAAAATATTAAGTTCTGCGGAACGCTTGTTGGGAACTGCCATGAACAGTGCACAAGGACTAGGGACAGCAGGGAATGTAGCCTCTGAAAAGAACTGTATAAATCTCCAAGTCACATGTTTACTATTTCCCATAAAAATGTGTACAAATCACATGTCAATCCTTCTTCCTCAGTCACTTGACCACCTTCTGGATTATTTGTTCGCTTGCTTGCCACAGCTTCCTGATAACATAAGAATAACAACTGTCGGATACCTGTGACAAAAAATATTTTACTGCAAAACAGGGCAGGGAAAAATAAATCTTCTTTTGATTATGCACCATACTTCAGCTTTAAGAAAACACTTGAATTTATTACGATTTCGGCAGACATTGTGGCTCGCTGCCCTGTATACTGGGTCAAGTGGCACGTTCCTATACACTACCAAAATTACTGCCATAGCTTTTCAAAACGGCTCAAAGAAATAGGCACAATACCACCCCTGACTTTAGATTCTTAGTGTGTGAGCAAAGCACAATATAAACAATCATTAAGGAAAATAAATAAATTTTAAAATTTTTTATGTCGAGAGTAGGTGATGGCAGCTAAAAATAAAAAAGGCATCAAATTATAAGGCATTTTATTTTTCTCTCAAAAATTTCCTAAGCCAACTAATTACAATCGCTGTACAATGGCAGTGAGCTTATATCATACCTTAGCTCAGTACCGAAAATCATTTATGAAAAATTAATTTGCTTACAAATTACATTCGTACCATATTCCCAGCATATGATTATTTTCTAAAATGACCAAAAAGATGTGCTTTACCAAAGACACTAAATATGAATATACTATTTTTGCGGGAACAAACAACCTCATAAAAAATACAATATTCAAAAGAGAGGCAATTCCTCAACTGTCAACAATATTTATGCAAACAACTAAAAAATTTAATTGAGCGTAGAAGTTACTCATACCAACTGCCAAATAATAAATATGCTACTAACTAAAAATATCCTATACATATTTTACATTAGTCCCACTAGTGGTATTTATTTATGTATAGTATGGTTTTTGTGCACATATCTTTCGTAAGGAGGCAAACTTGGTAGTTCCGGGTTTCATAAAAAAATTCTTGCCAACAAGCTCACTGGACGCGTCAAAGTTTAACGAGTTTATCCAAGGTGCAGTTACACTGGGTGGGTACCACTTACTTGAAAAGTTTGCGGCGTTTCTCTTCGTCTCTCGATGAGTTGGGAACATTCAATCTCGCATGTTCTGGCATGGACCAAGCTGCTGGTAAACCTTCGTAAATAGCAAAGCGGTGGTAACCGCCCTTTACGTAAACACGCCCCACCGCCAGGTGATGAAACGGCGCTAGTGGTGCTCGCGTTTATTGGTCCGCGCACCGTGTCTTGAAGACCACACAAACTTCTGCACGAGACTCCAAAAGGGAAGCCTTCTTTTCACAGACAAGAGAGCCAAACGCCCGATCGTGCATCTTCGGTTTTTTTTTTTTTTTTTTGGTTCATTGTAAATAAATATGGCGGCGTTGATAAAAGAAAAGACCATGAACAAGGCAACGGTATTTATTTTTAAGCCACCAAATTTTTCGTTTTCCGTGTGTCCGTGAATGTTTATTTTTGACAACTCATGATAACTAATGGTCAATTAGGTTAGGTTAGCTATATTATAAATACTTTTAAACATTGTGGACGGTTGATTTGGTTAGGATAGCTACATTAAAGATACTGTGAAATCATGTAAACAGCTTCCTAGCGCTGGATAGCTACATGTAAAATGTTATTTGCTAAGCAACCATAAAATTATTTTACAGTACTTTTAATGTAGCTATACTTACCTAATATAACCAACCATCCACATTGTTTTAAATTATTTATAATGTAGTAACCGATCCTAATCGACGGCAAAATTTAATGCCACACCGATTTATGCAATGAGATAGAACTGCGTATGGCATATGAGTAAGCTACATC
Organism: Bacillus rossius redtenbacheri; assembly: GCF_032445375.1. Classification (NCBI taxonomy): domain Eukaryota; kingdom Metazoa; phylum Arthropoda; class Insecta; order Phasmatodea; family Bacillidae; genus Bacillus; species Bacillus rossius. The sequence continues at coordinate 15,616,493 of NC_086338.1, read as the reverse complement.
CCAAATAAATACACCTGTTGTAGTACGAAAAAAAAGCGAGCATGAACTTCGGGGAACTTGGTGTGGCTCTCTCGTCTGTGAAATGAAGGCTTCCCACTCCAAAAGGGCACTCCACATTTTTAAGTGAAAAGGTATTCGCCTTGGAAAGCGTACAGTACTACGTGCCGCAGCAATCGGCCCGAATACAAGCACGGCACATGTGCCTCCGCTCGGCCAATCAGCCATCCTGTCTGCCCCCCTCCCCCTCTCTTCTTCGTGTGCACTCGCTGTCGGCGCGCCACTGACGGGAAATAGTTCCGACAGACTATCACACTGATTGCACACTTAATACTTATACTAACTTTCAAACTAATTCTACGCCCAAAATATTAAAAAATAATGACATATAAAAATATCCAAAGCTTAAAATTACCAAGGAAAAGCCATACACTTGAAAATATAACATCACAGATTAGGTTTTTTAGAGTCTCAAAGCTTCTAGTCCATTCTCTGTCGAACTTCACAGTTCGTACCAACTTTGGCATAAACGTACCACAGTAAATTTCTGACCCAGTAAAATTTAAAATAACAGAAAGTACTTATAAACTAAATAAGTTGCATAACAAAGAAAATTAATAAACATAAAAGTGAACTAATAAATATTAGAGAGTGACGTAGCATAGATTACATCGCAAATTGATCACTACATTATTCCTTGACAACTGCAGGTTAGTGAAAATAAACCAGAGTTTGTTAAAGTAAAAAATATAAACTGTAAACAAGAGATGAAGCTACCCCATTGAATATTCCTACTCGCATCCCCTCAGTAAATCTTAAATAATGAGGAAGAGAGTAGTGTTTTCTGAAGGCACAATATTTAGCTAAATATGTTATTCCTTTCGGGGATCCAAGACTGAGTACAACTATCTTGGAGTCCCACCTTACAGGAAGTTGTCTGATAATGTACACCGCCTGTGATGCAGGTTGTGCGGATGGCTCGATACTGCACCTCGCTGGACCACGGGGTGGGCCCGAGCTGGCACACTTCGTCCCAGCTCCGTCTGCACCCGCCTGCTCGCCCCCGGAGTCACGACTCACTCTCGGGCTGCTCCGGTCTGCCCAGGTCTGCTCCGGGCTGCTCCGGTCTGCTCCGGGCTGCTCCTGTCTGCTCCTGTCTGCTCCTGTCTGCTCCGGTCTGCTCCGGTCTGCATCGGTCTGCTCCGGGCTGCTCGCCCCCGGAGTCACGACTCACTCTCGGGCTGCTCCGGTCTGCCCAGGTCTGCTCCGGGCTGCTCCGGTCTGCTCCGGGCTGCTCCTGTCTGCTCCTGTCTGCTCCTGTCTGCTCCGGTCTGCTCCGGTCTGCATCGGTCTGCTCCGGGCTGCTCGCCCCCGGAGTCACGACTCACTCTCGGGCTGCTCCGGTCTGCCCAGGTCTGCTCCGGTCTGCTCCGGGCTGCTCCGGGCTGCTCCTGTCTGCTCCTGTCTGCTCCTGTCTGCTCCTGTCTGCTCCTGTCTGCTCCGGTCTGCATCGGTCTGCTCCGGGCTGCTCCGGGCTGCTCCGGTCTGCTCCGGTCTGCTCCTATCTGCTCCGGTCTGCTCCGGGCTGCTCCGGGCTGCTCCGGTCTGCTCCGGGCTGCTCCGGTTTGCTCCTGTCTGCTCCTGTCTGCTCCGGTCTGCTCCGGTCTGCTCCGGTCTGCTCCGGTCTGCATCGGTCTGCTCCGGGCTGCTCCGGTCTGCTCCGGGCTGCTCCGGGCTGCTCCTGTCTGCTCCTGTCTGCTCCTGTCTGCTCCGGTCTGCTCCTGTCTGCTCCGGGCTGCTCCGGTTTGCTCCTGTCTGCTCCTGTCTGCTCCGGTCTGCTCCGGTCTGCTCCGGTCTGCTCCGGGCTGCTCCGGGCTGCTCCGGTCTGCTCCGGTCTGCTCCGGGCTGCTCCGGTCTGCTCCGGGCTGCTCCGGTTTGCTCCTGTCTGCTCCTGTCTGCTCCGGGCTGCTCCGGTTTGCTCCGGTCTGCTCCTATCTGCTCCGGTCTGCTCCGGGCTGCTCCGGGCTGCTCCGGTCTGCTCCGGTCTGCTCCGGGCTGCTCCGGTCTGCTCCGGGCTGCTCCGGGCTGCTCCGGTCTGCTCCGGGCTGCTCCGGTTTGCTCCTGTCTGCTCCTGTCTGCTCCGGTCTGCTCCGGTCTGCATCGGTCTGCTCCGGTCTGCTCCGGGCTGCTCCGGTTTGCTCCTGTCTGCTCCTGTCTGCTCCTGTCTGCTCCGGTCTGCTCCGGTCTGCATCGGTCTGCTCCGGTCTGCACCGGTCTGCTCCGGGCTGCTCCGGTTTGCTCCTGTCTGCTCCTGTCTGCTCCTGTCTGCTCCGGTCTGCTCCGGTCTGCATCGGTCTGCTCCGGGCTGCTCCGGTCTGCTCCGGGCTGCTCCGGTTTGCTCCGGTCTGCTCCTGTCTGCTCCGGTCTGCTCCGGGCTGCTCCGGGCTGCTCCGGTCTGCTCCGGTCTGCTCCGGTCTGCCCTGGTCTGCCCCGGTCTGCTCCTCTGGCAGCTCTACTCCATGCAGTGGCCCTGGTACTCCCTCGCCTCTCCTGGACGTGGAGACGCTCTACTGCTGTCTCCGCCTGTGACAGGCAGCTGTGCACCAGGTCTATCCATGTCTGTTTCAGCCGACGCCGGTTGTAAGGGACTTAAACGTCCTGCCAGAAGTCCAGTAGCTGTCTGCTCTACACTCGATGACGGTCTCACCTGGCAAGCGAGTGGCTCAAATGAGTTACCTATTACTCGCTCTTTCTCGTCATTCGTGCCTCTTTCCCCGGTGTTCCTTCCCCGGATCTCTTGGATGTGGACCACAGGATGACGTAGATACGTTACGATATCACGTAACGCAACTTCCAGTCGAGTGACGTCAGGCGAGTGACTATCTGATCGTGCATGGGTCGCGGACCGCTAGTTGTAGACCCCGGACTCGCTGTTGGTCGCTGACTTTAATAGCTGCGCGCCGGCCCCAGTTCATGTAACTGGCCGGGCGAGCTGCTCTGTTGCTGGTGGATTAATCTGTACGCTTCGTTATTAGCTTGGTGTAAGGCCACGCTCACACACCCGCACTCAGGAAGCTATCCTCGCACCTGATCTGGGCTTAGTGAACCACGGCCGCCAAGTCACGGGGCACGGGAAAACTAATGACGCCAAAATCACCTCGTTGCAAGCTTTCCAAAGCATTTTAAATAGTTTTGTTTGATAGTCTCCTGCTTAAGACTGTATTAAAACAAAAAAAACGAACATAAACTTCTTGAAACATCTAGCTGTATATTTTCCCGTTTTTGGGAGATTTGAAAAAGAAACGGTAATAATATTCTGTGCCAAAATAATAAACCCTTATACCTAATTTTATAAGATTCTTTAAGCAAATTCATCATAAAATTATATTGTTATATTTAAATATAAAAATATAAGTTATCAGTAAATTGTTTCTTTAATTTATCCTAAGAATCTAGATAATTTCTATGAGCGAAAAAAGAATAACGCAATAAAATATCAGAGTTATATATATTTTATCTTTCATTTTAACTTTACCATACTAAAAATGTTTCAAGATCAATTTTCTTAGATTACTCTGAAATAATTGTTTTTGCAAAATTCAAAATCTGTAAGTATTAACTTCCTCGTTCACTCAAACAAAACTTGAAAAATTATAATAGGGATTTCTCTACTAATTACACTGCAATATGGTAAAAAAAAAAAGTCAAATAATAAATTTTCAATTTTGGTTTTTTGTTTACCAGCAAGGGGACCACTGCATCAATAACTCGAAGAAACACTGCAGGGTAGCGCGTTTTATACAGCCACGCCTCGAGGTTGCGCGTCACACGTGCGCGTTCATCGGAACACTTAATCGACTGTATATACGAATAAATATTAACGTAAAAAAATTGTTTGTCTGTAAAGTCGGTTTACGGACGATAGTTTAACGTGACAACGTCATAACAAAACATTGATGTAATGATTTCATACTTTTATGAATAAAATTGAATCATTTTTATTTTAATAATAAAAGAATAAATACTTGAAATTATACTAGTAATCAGATTTTTAAAATGCAAGAATTTTTTACCTTTACTGCCGAATTTTTTGTTGTAATAAGCAATGAAAACCACATTAACTTTTCACTTCACTTTATAAACAGTCGACGAAACAGTTCACGTGTAGATGTAAGTTGTGTGCTGCCGCTGTCTTTCTTCTCCTCGGACGCATAGGCCAATCGAGTGGACGAGAGATATATGCGGCGCAAGCGTACAATGAGCGTAACGGGACACAACGTAACGGAACAATGTGTGTATCGGAACACTTTTTCGTGCGTGCAGCCGGCGTTCATCAATTTATTAGACGTTGTCACGTCAATAAACTCAACACAAAAAAAAACGTTCATGGTAATGATGGTGTGTGTTCTGTGACTGATTCTACCGCCGAGAGTACATTGCCACTTGTAAACTTATAACACAACACACCGGAATAATCACAATACAACTATTAAATCCACAATTAGATAGTATCCTCCCTATAAAACATAAACAAAACCCCAACACACTACAAAAACCACATCGCTTACCTCAAACGAAGACATTTAATTTTGCAAGTAAAATAATGTTCCAACAGCGTGTTTCTTGACTGTTGTTGTTCATTAAAAGTTATATTACTTTTATTGTGATAGAGAAAGCAGCATTAGTTCTTTGTGGTAGTTTTACATTTGAAGGCGCGTTGACGGTGAAATTTTACTATGCAACATTAATGCAATGAAATGCGCACGCATCACTCTTCTATACCCAGGAGCCGAAATAGTCGAGACGCTGACCCACATGTCACAAAATTCACCCGTATATATCCACTTTCGTGAACATCAGGGAAGTACTGAGCATAATAGTGTGCCAAACGAATCTCTATCATTCCTTTGAGGCTCTACTAGCGAACCTACCAAAAGGGTTAAAAGTGAAGCCTGCCGATAGCCTATTTAAAGGGCAAATAAAACATTCAATCTAAATGGAAAAAATTAAAGAAACACAGATGGTTAAATTGGATAGATAATTTACTGTAACACTGTACAAGGTGGTGATACAAACCAGTATGGCTCGGTTAATATCTTTATAAGAGCATACATTTCCTAACTTGGTGCATCACACGTAAAAATCAAGGTTTTAAAGTATAAACATTATTTAGGTGAACCACAAAGGACTAATTCAAATTTGGGCACAAAAGCATTACATTTAAAGGCGCCAATAAAACTCCGACAATATTATTTACACTCGAAATGACCATAGACTCTAAATGGGTATAAAGTCTTTTTAATTTTCCACTATCCCACAGCGTGTGTAGTTCTAAGAAAAATGCGGGGACAATAACATTAAACTACCAACATGACTAAAAGTTCCATGTACTCTTACCAAACACGTGCATCTAAAATGCATAAGAAAGGAAAGAAAAGGAAACGTGTTGCGTACAATGCCTAGCGCCTCCCCTGGCAAGTGTCGTATCTCTTCAAAAATGTTTTTTGCTCAAACACTATGATTTTCGTAGTCTTTAATAAAGTTACAACACGGACAAAAATGTAACAGTTCATTCGTAGACGAAAGATGGTGTCTGCAAACCATACACAGTGGCCAGCGCCAGAATCTCGATTGCGCTGGCATAGGAAAATGCGTGCGCTACAATAACCTATAGCTGCACCCAAACATCGTGTAAGATAATAAGAAAAAATAGTTTATAAATTTGGTGAAAATTTGCTCAAATGAGAGCGATCTCAAAAAAAATTGTCTGAAAGTGTGGGACCGAATATCATGTTACCCAAACCAAATTATTTGCAAAAATATAGTCCCAACAAGCAAACTTATTTGTGTCACGCCATATTATACACCAACACATGCTGAAACTGCTGCTAACGAGTTACTCTAATTTTATCCTCGTTAAATGCACCACTACTGCACAAGCGCTGTACAGTACTGTTCACAAGTGAGGTTCATTCCATAAAAACACACTCGTGGAAACGAAAGCTGTAAAGCTTGAATAATGAGGAAGGCTGTAAATCTTGCATAATGAGATACCAGTTTATGAGCGTAGGTTAATGGCCGTGACACGAAATCGAGCGCAAACAAAATGAGTCACAGACGAAATAACATTTTGGTGCACACTGAAAATATCACCCAAAAATCCCTAATCCTCGGCTGTCAGTAAGAGGCGGCGTAACCTTACTTGGTAATGTGCAGGCCGATGGCTCGTCCCAGACCTCTGTTGCCATCAGGTGAGAAGTAGTTGTGTCCGGGAAATGCGTGATGCAACCGCCCAGTCAGCGCGGCACGGTACATCCGTGCCTACGTGCCACTAAACTCGAGCCCAGAGTAAATAAAATAAAAATGAGTGCTAGCATGAAACACAAGTCAAATATAAATTAATCAAAAACTTCCAACTGCAAGGATTTAAAATTAACATACAAAATAATTAATATAAAAATATCAAGCAAACTAGAGGCTTGAACTGTGTGGACACGCCTACTTTAATAGTCTTTACGAGACATAATCGCAACTAAAAATACTTTTTATTTATAGTCAAGAGATTTGGGAAGCTTAAGATGTCCATCAAGTTCTGTCCCTGCCCGAACACGCCCGAATATTCACCTTCGGCCAACCTCGGGTTTATTTATATATATATTTATATATATATTTATATTTCTCTGTTTATTTTAATGTAGCTTTACTAACCTAACTAACCGTACATAGTGTTCTAAAGTGTTTTAATGTAGCTAACCTAACCGACCACTTTTAATATTTGAATTCATTTTTCCTGCGCAAAAATAAAACAAATCCCGAAGTTGGCCGAAGGCGAATTGTTCGGGTGTAATCGGGAATAGCAGAACTGTATGTGCATCTTAGGTCTCCCAGGAGATTTGAGGTGGCAAAACATGGCGTCAAAGATATCTAACATTTATTTTGGTTCTCTATAACATTACGCTCGCGGTGCTATCTCCAGTGTGTTTTTCAAACTGAAAGCAGCAAGCAGTCCAATAGGGACGTTTAAACAGGGGAAAGTATAACCTGTAAGTCTAGGTAGCAACACAGTAACGCAGTGGCGCAGTGTGTTGCTGGCCCTGAGGAGGCCAGGCGGCTGAGCGCCGAGATAACAGTAACCCCGTGTCGAGAGCCGGTCTCCGCGGCTTAGAGGCGTCACGTACCCGCTTAGCGCCCGTTGCTTTCCCCCTTCACTGGTGCCGACAGACCCGGAGCAACGACAATACTTCAAACAATATCTAGAAATAAAATAAAAATATAACAATACGTTTGTGCAATTATATATATTTATATATAACGGCTATTTTAATTTTTTGACGTGACAACGTCGAATAAATCGATGAACGCCGGCTGCACGCACGGAAAAGTGTCCCGTTACGCACATTGTTCCGTTACGCTGTGTCCCGTTACGCTCAGTGTACGCTTGCGCCGCATCTATCTCTCTTCCACTCGACTGTTTATTAAGTGAAGTGAAAAATTAATGTGGTTTTCATTGCTTTTTACAACAACAATTTCGGCGATAAAGGTTAATTATTCTTGCATTTTAAAAATCTGATTACTAGTATAATTTCAAGTATTTATTCTTTTATTATTAAAATAAAAATGATTCAATTTTATTCATAAAGTAGGTATGCAATCATTTCATCAATGTTTTGTTATGACGTTGTCACGTTAAACTATCGTCCGTAACCCGACTTTTCAGACAACCAATTTTTTTTTAATCTTTATAACTTAAAGTAGCTTGGCCTCTGGGTTGTAGCCGTGTCCTTGGCCGCTAATTCACCGACGTTTCGGTTGACACTGCACTCGGCATCATCAGTTAACTACTGAGTAGGCGACTGCAATGTCGACCCGAAACGTCGGTTAATTTATTCGCCAAGGACACGGCTACAACCCAGAGGCCAAGCTACTTGAGACAATGGCCGTGAAAGCATGCGCACATATTTATAACCTAGTTTTAAATTTTTTGTTCTGTATTTGTCTGTTTGTTCCAGTATCACGCAAAAAACTAACGAACAGATATATCTATGAAATGTTCATGAAATTCCACTCCCTAGAGGGTATAAAATGGTGAAAACCTTTTTAGAATTAAAAAAAAAATTATCCAAAGTTAATGAGAAATATGATAGAGCATAATTTAGATAAGGGAAACATAATTCAATATCTCCTTTCAATGATTTTTGTAGTAAAATTCCAGAGAGTGTAAAAGGTGTAATAATTATTTAATGAAAAAATAGCTTGGCAATTTAACTTAAATATTTTTCGATAAGAAACTTGCAACTAATTACACACATAAAGAGTTTCGTAGAACGTCAATATTCTTGTTTAACTCAATAAGGGTAATATTAGGGCACTTTTTCTTTAGTAACAAAACATCATATTTCCTAGTACAACAAATTGGGTGGTAAAGAATATTTTAAATTTGTGCATCAGGACAGTGGAAACTTGTAAGTATTTGTTACTAGTGTTTGATCATAAAAATTGAATAAACGTAGCTGAAATAATTTTAGTGCGTAAAAAAATTTAATACAACTAAGTACAAAATTATGTTTACCATTTCTGAACTTTCCATCCGGAAGCTCGATAACATATTTGAAAATAAAATGAAATAATGGTATATTTGGCTTTGTGGGACTTGATGCGATACAACGAGAAAAGAAACACTGGGATATTCAGCTTCGATGAGGTATATAGCAAACAATGATAGACGGTATGATGGGATGCGATGTGTTGGATACGATAGGATACGATTGGTAGGATACGGTAGTATATAATTGTAAGATATGGTAGGATACGGTAGTATATAATTGTAAGATATGGTAGGATACGGTAGTATATAATTGTAAGATATGGTAGGATACGGTAGTATATAATTGTAATATATGGTAGGATACGGTAGTATATAATTGTAAGATATGGTAGGATACGGTAGTATATAATTGTAAGATATGGTAGGATACGGTAGTATATAATTGTAAGATATGGTAGGATACGGTAGTATATAATTGTAAGATATGGTAGGATACGGTAGTATATAATTGTAAGATATGGTAGGATACGGTAGTATATAATTGTAAGATATGGTAGGATACGGTAGTATATAATTGTAAGATATGGTAGGATACGGTAGTATATAATTGTAAGATATGGTAGGATACGGTAGTATATAATTGTAAGATATGGTAAGATACGGTAGTATATAATTGTAAGATATGGTAGGATACGGTAGTATATAATTGTAAGATATGGTAGGATACGGTAGTATATAATTGTAAGATATGGTAGGATACGGTAGTATATAATTGTAAGATATGGTAGGATACGGTAGTATATAATTGTAAGATATGGTAGGATACGGTAGTATATAATTGTAAGATATGGTAGGATACGGTAGTATATTATTGTAAGATATGGTAGGATACGACGGATTCGATTGTCAGGATACGATTGGCAGTGGTTTAATGCTTATTATTAGTGGGCCTGTAATGATTAGTGGTTCGAAGGTCTAACTTAGATTTATGTTAGGTGCTAAATTAAACTTAAGTATTATGCACAACTAGGACTCTTTGGTTGAATATTAATGGTAAATAATTATACATTTTAATAATTCTAAAATTTTTGGTGTACATGGTGGATATCTTCAAGTACGTCATGCGTAGGCCGTACTGTAGGTCACGCAATTGGGGCTCTGGTCCGACATGTTTTAAAGAGGTATTTTAGCATGTTGCGTATTTTAGCATGGTGCGTATATCCGCACACCAGATCTTCTGCTTCAGAGACGTTTGGCTTATGTGCTTGTCAATGGGTTTTGCTTTGGCGTATTGCATACTTAGTATCGGAAAAGAACACAATGTGTTTCGGAGACGCTAAGCCTTTATACATGGCATAGGTAATATCTTGGTTGAAAGTCATTCCAAGTATCGAAGAAGGTGTCTGGATTTGGCTATGAGTTAGCTATATATTTGCAGTTTGCACTCTAGTAGTCATAAGGTGCAACGAGTGCGGCCTCCATGGTAGCCATAGTGATAATGTGTTAACATATTTATTCACTGCGATAGTTTTCTCGTCTACAATCCTTGTAAGAAGTGAGAATGATTTATTTCAATTTTTGGTTTGCCTAAATGACTTTTTTTTACATTTACCAAAAATTTATCGAAGGGCGGTATTTGATCGAATCAATCAGTTTATGAATTTGATTTTTTTTTTAATTTTTAAAAATATTTCCTGAATTTTTTTTTAGATTTTAAAGATGGCAACTAAAATGGCTGACAAACTGGTGTACGCTACTATGGTTTACTGTCCGGTGATTGTTTCAGTGTGAGTTATAGTGGTTAGTTAATAATTCAATTTGGCGGTAGCTCACTCAAGCAGATGAAAAGAAAATGGTATCCAATATGGCTGGCCTGATGTTACACTGACAAAGTTTAGGTTGGTGAGGGGAGGGGTCAGTCTGATTCAGGACATAAATGTGGAAGGTCAAGTTGCCAATTGTTTGAAAGTGCATTCACCGGAATTCGAACCGAGTACCGATATTTATTCAATTATGTTTTTTTGAAAATACATTTTTTTTAACTTTTTTAAGTACCATCGAAATTTTTCCTCAAAATTTTAAGATTATCAAGTTGTTTAAGCCTCAGCGAAGTAAATTGAGCATTTCAGAGGAAAATTTACCAATACATATTTTTGAGAAAAACAAAATGGGAAATTTTTCCTCGTATAGGAAATTTTTCCCTCGAATTAAGTAAACATTTAGTCAAGTTGAAGATATTTGAGTCGTATGAATTAAGGATTATTAAGGACTCTAGAGAAGCTTTAGACACCAAAATGGCCACAGTAACCTCACCATCCAAAAAGTAAAATCTATCACCACGTCTCCACAGCCTGAAGTCTATGCTTAGACTTACTATTGTATACTATTAATGTTTAACTGGAGAAAAGACATGAAGGTGCTGTGAACCTTATATGTTGGAAACATTTTCTTTCTTTCATTTTTCTGGCTGCAAAAGACGTCATTTGGAAGCATCCATTGTACTTCCTGGATAAAGAAAGAAAGTTTTTTGGCATTGGATGCTGGTAGGGTGACGAGGCTATGTTAAGGTTCATAGAAGGGCTTAAGTGGAGGAAATTGAACTTTGCAGCCATTGCAACACATTCCAGGAGTTTCATCTTCCCACTTCATAGCGAAACTCTAAGCTCAGGTTTACTGAGGTCAAAGATAAACAGCCACGTCCTTGGAACAATCACTCTTATACTTATGTTTCAAACCAAATAAATACTGGTACGATGAAGGTAAAAGAGTGATTTGTGATTTCATATCTTAGTACATATTTGTTTATGCCTTATTTATGTAGGTTTTACTATAAGAATTTTTTTACAGCCTGTCTATCGACTTAAGAATGTCCGTAAGTATCTATATTTTTTCTCAGTCCCTCTGTCGAATTATGAATTATTTCGAGCATACGTAAAAGCATACTATCTCAATTTTTTTGCCTAATTGAATTTATAAAAAATTTCCTGCGTTATTTACTCTACTCTATCTTTTTGGTATGACAGTATAAAAAAGCAGACTTGTCAGAACTTAGGAGGTCGAAGCAAGGACTAAGTTGGGGTAGAGACACTGTGCGATGTGAATTCATTTCTAATTCCATTTCCTTAATTTTATTGCTGTTTACACTATATGTCGTAGAGAAATCTCAATAACGGAAAAAAATATTCAAACGCACAGAAAAAAGTTGAAATCAGCCTGTTTCAAATGGTAATTGCATAGACCGCACAGAGAAATTTGTAGAAGTAATCAGTCAGAAAATATATCACAGCAAAGACGAACATAGTGGCCTGAAGACAGTTGCAACAAGAAACTAATAGTCCATTGAAATGTTACATGAAATTTGCATTTTTTAGAGGACGCCATTTTATTTTTGGTACATGTTTGGGGGGTCAGTAGAAGCTTAACCTCAAGTTTGTGGGGTCGCCACCCTTGTCCCCCGGCCACCATCTTGGAAAAAGGGGTGCAAACACCTTTTTCGTGATATCTCGGAAATAATGCGTCCTACAAAATATTTGTAAAGACATAATTTGTAGTAAATTGCTTTGCCTACAAATATGTTAATATAACTTTTGCCCTACATTTAAAATTAAAGAAGTTATAAGCAAAAAAGTAAGAATATTTCTATAAAAAATTTCCTTTTTTGCTCTATAACTTTTTTTCATACATTTTACAAAAACATTACCTCAGACCAATCTTGTAGATCGTCTTTTCAGGAAAATTTTTCTCTATAATTTTTTTAATTTAATTAATTTAAAACGCTGTTATAGCGCTCCAAAGTTGATCGGGTTCGTCAATGCTCATGAGAATCCGGTCAAAACGAAATGTTTAACTTAGTTTGATGATCTTTTTTTTATTATATATATATAATTAATAAATTTTTGTTAAATTCCTACCTACAACTTTACATATTCATTGCTAACTCTTTTCGCCGCCACCTATGTATCAGAGTCTGTAGGCGCGTTTTTTAACTTTCCGCTAAGAAAGTTGAAAATTTTCAAAAATTGGGAAGTTATTGGTTTTACCCAGTTTTTCGAAAATCGAGTTGTTATCAGATCTCGACGTTTTGAGGCCCTGGGAAGCTTCCCTGAATGTTTTCCCTCGTTTCCCTGTATGTAACCCTCTTATAACTTTTGAACGGCTTGACCAATTGGAATGAACTAAGTGGGGTTCCAAAGAATTCTACAAAATTTAGATTTCCTAAAAATTTGAACCGATTCGGACCAGTAGATTTTGAGAAATCTCAAAAATGAAAAAGTTGAAACACTGTTTTTTTGGAATAACTTTTTAACTGCTGAACTAATCAGCTCTAAAGCTTGAAAAACTACGCCGATCGCTGCAAACCGGGTCAAAATCGGTTAATTCGTTTGTGAGTTATCGTCGTTAAAAGAATTCGAAAAAACTGATTTTTTGGAATAACTTTTAAACAGCTTTACCGATCAACTCAAAAAACTAATCAACTCTTAACTTTAAAAAACAACCTCAATCGCCGCTAATCCGGTCAAAATTGGTTGATTCGTTCGAGAGATATCGTTGTCGGAAGAAAATCCAAAAAAGTGTTTTTTCGGAATTGCTTTTTTTCGGAAAGTTGTGCAGATTTAACAAAAAAAATTTAAAAAATGTATTTACAATAAAAAAAGATCATCAAACTAAGTTAAACATTTCGTTTTGACCGGATTCTCATGAGCATTGACGAACCCGATCAACTTTGGAGCGCTGTAACCGCGTTTTAAATGAATGAAATTTAAAAAAATTGTAGAGAATTTTTTTTTTTCAAAAGACGATCTACAATATTGGTCTAAGGTAATTTTTTTGTAAAATGTATGAACAAAGTTATAGAGAAAAAAAGGAAATTTTTTATAGAAATTGTCTTACGTTTTTGCTTATAACTTCTTTAATTTTCAATTTAGGGCAAAGTGTTATATGAACATATTTGTAGGCAAAGCAATTTTCTACAAATTATGTTTTTACAAATATTTTTTAGGACGCATCGTTTCCGAGATATCGCGAAAAAGGTGTTTGCACCCTTTTTCCAAGATGGCGGCCGGGGGACAAGGGTGGCGACCCCACAAACTTGAGGTTAAGCTTCTATTGACTTCCCAAACATGTCCCAAAAATAAAATTGCGTCCTCTAAAAAATGCAATATTCGGTCCTTAAATTGTAATATTTCAATGGACTATAAAGAAAGACCAAAACCAACCTTGGACGACTCAGTGAAGAACTGACAGACCCAAAGAGAATCTGGACAAAACATCAACACAGAGCCTCACAGGTGTACCGAGTGATGTGACTTTACAGATGATCTGTACACAGCGACGACGTCACAGAAGAACACAGTTGGTTTTTTCAGACAAAACAATTGCGACGTTTCGAGAATTGACATTTGTTCCAGTCATCCGACACAAACAAACCGGATGCATAAACTTTATTTCATAAAACTTAACCCCGTTGCGTCTGAAATTCCACACAATGGCGAGAAAAAGTAGAAATTTTCATTTGTTTAATATTTAAAATAAATAAATAATATTTTTACGCTTCAAAATAAGTAATTGTACATAAAAGTTTTAAGTATATATTATTATTTAATTTTTATTCATCAACGTAGGAGCGAAATATCTTTAAATTTGTAAATATAATTATATTTGGTTTTTATTGTTTACGAATTATTTTTACTTAAAAAGATATTCTCCCGCTGTATTAGCTAGGAGGTTTGATTTAAAATCGAACAATTTACCTCCATTTCATATGTTAAGGTTATATATTTAAACAAATTTTGAGCCTAGATATTTAAATAGTTTATGGGTTACCTTTGTTCGAAAGTTATCAGAATCAAACTTAGAAATTTTGGTCATTATTTTACAAATTAGCGATAACGTTACGAATGTGTTTTTTTTTGTCTGCATTATTTATTAGTAATAAATCCACGATGTTTTAAAAACTATTTCTATCTACTGAAATAAAATTGTTACATTCTACGTAATTGTCTTAGACCACGCTTATCAAAAGAACCTAATAAGGAGTCATATTTTCCACTTTTTTCCTGAGGAAGACGCAGACGATTTCTGAGGCACAAAATAAACAAAAATAATTGCTTTAAAGTTTAATTAAAATGTTATAACTAATAAACTACTTTTTATTTTAATAAGCTTGTATTTAATAAGCTTTATATATTTTAATTTACTATGCTTATGAAAATTAAAAATAAATATATTCAGAGAGTTTATAATGATACCACGTAGATGTAATCAAACATTTTTTTAGCCTATACATTTATGAAAGATTAAATTATTATTTTAAATAAACAAATGCTTTAAATAACCGTTTTTAAAAGTTAAAACATCTGAGAACCTGTTTTGTTTGATCAAATATATTCACACTTAGTGGGGCGGAATGGATTTATCATGGTATTCTCGTTTACACCACATAATACACTCATTCACTGTTACATTTTACAAATATCTGATACCAGCCTACACAAAATTCTGCCTTTTCATTTAACGCCAGTTTCATTTCATCCATGCCATCTTGGCCTCAGGCGGAAAACGTGAATTTTCTCATTCCATGTGACAGCAGAAACTATTTAATTCGCATCTACTCTATAACAAAACGTTTTTCTTAGAACATTTAAGAACCTGTATTAACGGATGAGAAAAGTATAATTTTTAACATCGTTTTCTCTCCCTGCGCCCAAAGCAGTATTTAAAACAATTGCAACTTCGGGGGTTCTATTTCGTTTTTCAACGTCCTACAAAAAATTTCCCTTGTTTAATTTGTACTGAACAGACAGTGTATTTTAAGAAATAATTTTTAATTTCTCCTTAAGACTGCTCTTTGGATAAACCTTAAGGCGACAAAAGAAACAAGTAACAAACAAATTATATCCTTCCTCGGGCAAAATAATTTCGCTTAAATGTTTTTTTCTTTTATTTTGTTTTGAAGCTCTCAGTGATTTACTAATGATTAAATTACCTTCAAAAAGGTATTTCTGGTTATTTTTGTTTAAAAAAATGTATTTGTACAAAATTTATATAATATGGTTCATTTCACAGGTTTGTGATTTAATACTTTTTTTAAAAAATAAAATGGGGTTTTATTGCTAGGTTTTTTAATGTTTCCTTTTTAAATTAAATGTTGAATTCTTTAATTTCTTTTCGCTTACATTTATTTTTGTGCATTAGTACAATATATCTTATTAACTAACTGCACTTAACTTACATAGACCTGTTTATAACGTATTAAAAATAAATTTAACCAAAAATAGTATACACATGAAAAATATCCTACAAGTTAGAACTTTGTAACTTTAAGATAAATTACAAAATAAGATTCATCATTACATGGCTCTTTGTTATTAGAATGGATTTTGGATTAGATACGGCTCGTACGAGTCTGATTTCTTACAATATTCAAGGCAGGGATTTATTGAGTATACGATCTATTTTTTAAAACGTTAGTATGTAGATTTTAATCTTGAAAAAAATTTGAGCGAACCTTTCAATACTCGCCAGAGATGTGTCAACATGGAACCTCGGTTGTTCATGTTGTGAATAAATAAACTTGTAAGAAGAAACTGAAACAAGAAATTAAACTACAATTTTTAAAAATAATGCCAAGCGTGATAATTTACAAAATGTATTCATTTTAGGAAAAATTGGTAAACCTTTTTTTTCAACCTAGCTATAGTTCCGTTTAAGTTAATAATAATCTAACTAAACTGATTCCAACCCAACCCAACACAACCAATGTTGGGTTAGACTAATTTTTATTTTATTTTTCCTAAAATTTTACTCAAAGTCGATTCTTGTATGCGCTTTGGGTAGTTCGGAACAGTTAAGATGCAGTTATGATGATTTTATGTTATAATATTAACCATAAACCATTATGTCTACTTTTGAAACACATTCACTCATTTTCCGTACTTCACATTTAATCCAACTGCAAAATATTAAAAATGGAACATAAATTATTTGAAACCAAGTTGGCATCTTTTGGTTTTATTTTTCCCCTTAAGAATTGCGTTGTGTCGGTTCAAAAGTCACGTATTTGGCAACATTGATCATTACTTCTCTCGTGAAGTTCGTTGTCAATCATTACCCAAATATACGATAAAGATGTTTACATTCATCAAAAATAAAAATTAATTATTTTAAATTAGGTATCATCGCAATGAATATTTTAATTAATGAGTTTTTTAACAGCGTTTAGGAACTATTGTTGAATTTATGTTTCACAGATAAGTCGTGTGCGTGTTGGATACATTTTGTGGTTTATCCAATACATGTACAAAGTCGCCGTTAGTTACTTAAAGTAGATGGTGGTGGCATAAAATGTTTTTATCACATAAAAAATAGTTTGCCAGAGGTTTTTAATAAAAAATATTGTTGTTTCCGTGGTATTTTCCTGAGGAGTAAATTTATTTTCCCGAAATTAGGTAATGGTCTCTCGCACGACTCTTATCCCGAGATTCATGATCCCGTCCACTTCTATATACACGAAAGAATTATGCGAGTCTGCCATATTTTCGAGGTTTCTTAGACTTATGCCCATGTGCACCGTTGTTACGTATTTCCGTTCCATTCACGAAATAACTCGTGCCAAATGCTCTATACAGAGAGCTAAGATCTTAAAACATATAAAATTAAAAATACTGAAAAACAAAATTGGTTGTCTGTAAAGTTGGTTTACGGACGATAGTTTAACGTGAAAACGTCATAACAAAACATTGATGAAATGATTGCATACTTTTATGAATAAAATTGAATCATTCTTATTGAATTATCACTATTTTGTATGGATACAAAGAAGGAGTGAAATTAAACAATTTAATTGATAAATTTACTTTTATTTGCACTCATTATTTCAATTATGTTTAATACTTTAACGAAGAGATTATTTTAACTATAACTTTTATACATGTTTGCTATTTAACTTCTTCCAATCTGTGTTATTCTTTTAAAGGATAGGACAATGATAGGAAAAGTAGGAAACGAATGGGAGTGTTTCAAGTTTAATGTGCCTCGAAAAAGTCAAATCGATGGTTGTTCCAATCGAGTGGAAGAGAGATAGATGCGGCGCAAGCGTACAATGAGCGTAACGGGACAATGAGTCATCCTTTTTTTCGTGCGTGCAGCCGGCGTTCATCGATTTATTAGACGTTGTCACGTCAAAAATACATTTCCAAAACCAGTAAGGTTGAACTATTATAAATGTAATCTTCTCTGATTCCACACCCCGAGTGGAGCGCCGCGCTCAAGGGTGGCTCCCGCTGCAAATGAAACCACTCGACCCACGAGCTCCCGAGGTGTGTCAACTGTTCATGTCGGGCGTCCCACAACGAGAGATCAATAAAACGTGTTTCCGTTCGCTCGTAATGCGAGAGAGGGTGGCAGGCGAAACCCAATAGCACCTGTATTGGTATAGGTAATGAAATTGGTGTGGTTTCCTGCCGCACGAATAACCCCTCCCTTGTGACACACACTTGTGACCGCTCAGACGTTCCGTCCGAACACGCGCAGAACTGACGCACCAGTCGATTGTGTCTGAAGGCCATTTCCCGAAGACAATTGTGATTATACGACCACTTTCTTGTCCGTGTGTGCGTGTATGTGTGTTCCTTTAAACGTTGTATCCTGCCTAACTAACATATTTGTTTAAATTTTAGTATTCAGAGGTTTTCATTTCACTTTTCAATATTTGGTAAAAATGTTGGCCAACAAAAGCACGTTATATTGGTCGTAAATAAAAAAAACACAAACAGCGAGAAAATGGCAAAATAGGTAGTTCTAAAAAGTAAAGAACTGAGGCGTTTACTACGCCTCCATTAGTTTAACTTTTATAATTAATTTGTAGTTTTAACGTCTTTTGTATTATTAACGTCTTTTTAAATTGATTTGGTTTAGATTGTATTATATGATATTATAGATAGTTTGGCGCTTGTCTCAAACTCGCCCTGAAGTATGGTTAAAAAAAAAACATTACGGACATTAGCGGCTCTGCGTTTGTGTTTCCACGAGTGAACACCGCGCCGCGCGCGGAGCGGTGTGACGTCATGGGGAGGCGTGAACGAGCGGACTACTGCGGCTGGCTAGCGGGCAGACGGGCTAGCGGCTGGTGGAGTGCACATCGGCTTGCGGGAGCAAGCGTCTTGGGCTGCAGAAAATGGAAGCCAGTATCCCATTCACCAGCGCCTCGAGCAGTGCCCAGCCCGGGGCTGTCATCCACCACGCTGCATGGACAAAAAGTAAGCCTCGACGCACTTGGTATTAACAACCAGACATCCGGTTGAGTTTTTGATGGAACAAAAACAGAGCGACTATAGTGATCACAAACTGAGACCTTGATAGCATCAGAAATCGTTAACGCCGCGAACTAAACTGTCTTGCTTTTTCATGTTGGGCTGTGCGAGAAAACTACATTTACTGCAAGTGAGACTTAGACGTTTATTATGTTGTGGTGCGGGATGTTAGCACGGATTATAGCGTCACAACTAGAGACCGCTTTGACGAAGAGAATTGATGATGTGCAAAAAACATTTAAATACAACTACGTTATCCATGATAGTAGTATAGTTTGGCCGGAGCTGGGACATGGCTTCTGGCTGTGGAGCGTGGAGACGAGCCACATCTCTGACGTCACGTCCATCTATGACGTCACGGCGGCCATCTTGAATGAGTTTAACGGGACACAGCGTAACGGGACAAGTAGGACATTGAACTTTGACCCTCAAAATTTGCCAAAATTGGGCAAAATTTGCCCAAAATTCGCCAAAATTTACATTTCTGTGGAAAAGAATTCCGCCAAAAATTCTCAAAAAATTCCACAATTCAAAAATTAGGATTTCGAAAATCCTTAAAAGTCGTTTTGCCCTAGAAAGAACTCAAATTCCTAAAACTGGCTTAAGTATCCATGTCTACAGCCTCAGATAAGCCATTTCATTTGTGACATATTGTTTTGACTGAAAGGTGTTCATCTGCTATAGCATCCTACATAACCTCAATGTGTGGCATTGAAAGTTACCCAAGGACACTATAACACATGAAAGTTTCAGATATGTCGGATCGTTAACATTTGCTGTACTATGCTATTATGTATTAACCAAAGGATTAGTATAAATTACAATAGAGACATGAGAATATATTTTCTTTTAGCTTAACTTGGGGGTAATATTTAAAAATAGAAACTAACTCATTTTCAGACCATCAGTTATATTTGATATAAAAAAAACTTTATGAGTATTACAGTATTACTTAGTTATTTATAAATCTTCATAAACAATAAATAGAATATCACTTGTTACATTTGTTACTTGTTACATTTGTTACTTAAATTAAAAAAAGAAAAAATATGGGGCCCCAGAATATTAAATAAATATTAACGTTACTTTAATTCATAAATTTATGTTAGCAAAACAAAATAAAAAATCAAACTATGAAAAATTTATAAAATGAATTTAGGTAGGTTGTCCACATTTATTGCCGAACACATGCTTCATGCGAAGTATGAAAACGAAGAATCACTTTCCTGAATTCATGAGTGAGTGAATCCCGTAGCCGTCAGAAAAGAGAGGAGAACATCCTCTACTCCAAACAAAGGGTTACAAGTAGTTCATAGCATGGCCGGCATAGGGAAGCACTCCAGATCCATGACTCGTGGGCCGCTATAAAAACATTTCAAAAGACTAATTACATGGTGAAATATTTAAAAATAAATGTCTAGCATGTTTTCCAGAGAAATCTGCGAAAACTCACCCAATAGGCGGCTACCCAAACTTGAAACTACCGCATGGATGCGGTGGATAAATAAAGAGCAGAAATTAAAACAGTTTTTCACATTATGGTCACCAAGAAGAAGGAAGTGACCATAGATGGCATAACACAGTTAGCCAAACATAGTTACAAATGCACAATTTAAAGAATAGTTCCGAAAACTGAATAGCACACTGCCTTGACGAAAATATAATTAATTAAACTTTAAAATAATTAAATTTGTTCAGAGTTCTTTTCTTTGATTCTTGATGCACTTAAATTGGATAATAATTATGTGATAATAAAATACAATACAAATAGAACAAAACATACCTTCACTTAAAGACAAAATTACAAATAAATCACCCCCATAACAGAAATTCTTAAAAAAAAATAAACCAGCGTTCAGTTTGCCGAAACAAAAAAAACAACACACACAAAGAGTTAAGCAAAAACGAGTGTACGCCCAGCTGAATGCTGCAATGGCACACACTCCCTCCCTCAAACCAGACGCTACCGCCTTAAAAAAGAAATATTTTTTTTTTAAAGTTGCCATCAAAAACAATTCAATTTACCAAAAAAAAAAGGACATAAGAATTAATGATGTCAAAGCTACAAAGACTGTATTAGATATAGAAATCAAGAACTTAAATTATTATACTGCTGAAGAAACAAACACCACAGACACGAGCATAAAACCCCTATATATTTACTGAGAAACAACAAAATATTATCCTTATAAACTCCATACTCAATGAGGAATATACACCTCTTCATACAATAATTAAAACAAAATGGGGACTATACACCCCTGCATAATAAATGTTATTAAATGCTCGCTCAAGTAAGATAAACAAAAAACTCGGTCTCGGAATTGACATAAATTAGCTGAACGTAGGATACTCTCATACCTACGAGAGACAAATCTCAAAGCTAAAGTGTAAATCAAGACAAAGATGAAAATACCAAAGGACAAAAAATCAGTGTGTAATTGTATAAACAAAACAGGACAGAATGGTGGTACAAGTACCCAGGACAGCCAGCGTATGCTACAACAAAGAGGGACAAAACCTCAAACAAAATGCCCGTCGGCTTAAAAAAAAACTGGGAGGTGCCAAAATACAACAGGTCACACTCCCGATACTGGTCACTAAGATCCTGATCTTAAGATACCGCTCTGAACCCTGCAGTTCAAACAACACATCATGATAAAATTTAAAAAAATTTCCAAATAGAAGATACCTAATCAAAGTTTAACAAAATTTACATTGAAAATATAGATCAAATATTAAAGAAATATGAGCCACAAAAAAAAGAAAACAAAAATCTCTAAAATGCTTATTCAAAACGACAACACAAAATTGAAAATGAAAAATAAGAAAATGGCCGTCCAAAGATGAATGACTAAGTCCCATACCTTAGACACTCAAGAGATAATTTAGCACCTGCAAAAGCAAGCTTGACCACTAACACAAAATATAACATGAACAAAGTTGATTCAGCAAAGGTGAAGTGAATAAAAAAAAATAACTGCTTGCAATGTATTAAAAGGAAAAATTTTTAAGAAGAAGTCAGTTTAAACCATACCTTAGAATGAAGAATGTGTCACTATAAGACAATCCCACCAAGCAGAACTCCACTACACGAAATTCACCAGAGATGGCTGAAACGGTGAGTCGCAGCAACACCGAGCCGAAGCCGCAACCACCCTAGCAAACTCCATGCAGCAGACACCCCACCGGAAAGATGTCATACAGCAACAACCTAGTACACAAAATTAAAACAAAAGGAACATCTAAATTCAAAACAAAAAACTTGAAAAATAAAAAAAATTGAAAAAATGATTAAGTTGATGACACTACACGGTGTAATGTGTGGAACACATGTGCAATGGCTGTGTCGTGTGGAAAGCTGTGTAAACACACAACGCACCACATCCCCACATGAACTAACACACACATGACCTATAAAACAGAAATTTCAAAAAAATATATGTTTTGGATGACAAGACAAGAAACAAAACGGATATATTAAAATGTTATTTTAAAAGATGACACTAACAAGACAAACAACATAGAAAAGCAATAAATCAAGGTTAGCACTCAAAAAAAATTAATTATTCAAAAAACAATAAAATCACAAAACAAATTATTAACCTAAAATGAAACTATTATTAAAATGAGTGATTGGATCTTCCATGGCAGACATAAGATTTAAAATATGACAGAGGTCACCAAAAATAAGTGTTGGTGAAGCCTAACACTTAGAGAATTGTCCTGGCTCAACAGCTCTAAGGACCACCACAAGAAAAATTAATTTAGCAAAAGTTTGCCCACGGGCTAACTTGACCAAAGTCAACAAAACATTTAAACAAAATCTAATGTCGTCTGGAAGTCACTTACTCCAGACAATACAAAATTGTAAACATACAAAGCTCTAACCTATAAAACTTTCAATTACAGTGCTTAGAAAAATAATATTAAAAAGAAAAACGACAAAATTCTAACAGAAGAAAACCACTGACCTTTTACTGCATCTTACTGAAACAAAATAATTAAAACAAAACAAAGCAAAATAATGAAATTTAAATGAAGAAAAACATTAATAGGCTCAAGTAGGAATAGATTTAAATGAAGATCAAACACAGCACAAGACAAACAAAACTAACCAAATACTTGATTCAAAAATAAATATACTGCAAATTAAATACTTATAAAACAACTTCATAACATCAATGATTAAATCGTGCAATGAAAAGCACTAGAACACACATTAAATGAACATAATAGGGAACCGGCAAAATGTCTCTGAAAAGAAATCAATATCTAAAATACATACCCAAGATGACCTATAACAAAACATGGGCAGAAGAAACAACATAAGAGATTATTAAAACAACCTGCTATAAAAAGAACTTATTAAATGATGGCAACAAAAACTAAAAATACCTATCATGGTTAGGTAACGAAAAACGTGCCCCAATTGGTGATACACGAAAAGTAAACAAAACATCCTCAATTAAAAAATTCCCTGAAGTAACAACAGTAAACCACAGACCACTCAACACATGAAAATCTGCAAAATAAGATATTAAAATAAATTAAAGTATCATGAAAACCGGAAATAATAAGTATTCAAAAACTTCTCTGAACAAACAAAACTTGCATCAATATTTAATCTGAAATACCATTTAGAATTATGTTAATAAAGAATATGCAAATAATATTATCTATCATTAAAACAATTACAGTTTTGTACTTTAAAATATTAGCTAAGAGATTACAAAAAAAAAATAGTTTACCAATATTAAAAATACTATTAAAATTCATAAAAAGAATTATTTAAGATTGCAAAAGGTAAGAGATATCACACAAAAGAAAATGTTTATGAGTTATTTTACACAACAAAATATTTAAGGTTATAAAATCTTAAAATTAAAATTATGGTTTAGTTTCTTCACAATTATATATAAAACAAAATAATAACATAGTAAACAGCAAACCATGCTCTGCTACCATTTTGTGACATTGTTTTGACTGAAAGGTGTTCATCTGCTATAGCATCCTACCTAACCTCAATGTGTGGCATTGAAAGTTACCCAAGGACACTATAACACATGAAAGTTTCAGATATGTCGGATCGTTTACATTTGCTGTACTATGCTATTATGTATTAACCAAAGGATTAGTATAAATTACAATAGAGACATGAGAATATATTTTCTTTTAGCTTAACTTGGGGGTAATATTTAAAAATAGAAACTAACTCATTTTCAGACCATCAGTTATATTTGATATAAAAAAAACTTTATGAGTATTACAGTATTACTTAGTTATTTATAAATCTTCATAAACAATAAATAGAATATCACTTGTTACATTTGTTACTTGTTACATTTGTTACTTAAATTAAAAAAAAGAAAAAATATGGGGCCCCAGAATATTAAATAAATATTAACGTTACTTTAATTCATAAATTTATGTTAGCAAAACAAAATAAAAAATCAAACTATGAAAAATTTATAAAATGAATTTAGGTAGGTTGTCCACATTTATTGCCGAACACATGCTTCATGCGAAGTATGAAAACGAAGAATCACTTTCCTGAATTCATGAGTGAGTGAATCCCGTAGCCGTCAGAAAAGAGAGGAGAACATCCTCTACTCCAAACAAAGGGTTACAAGTAGTTCATAGCATGGCCGGCATAGGGAAGCACTCCAGATCCATGACTCGTGGGCCGCAATAAAAACATTTAAAAAGACTAATTACATGGTGAAATATTTAAAAATAAATGTCCAGCATGATTTCCAGAGAAATCTGCGAAAACTCACCCAATAGGCGGCTACCCAAACTTGAAACTACCGCATGGATGCGGTGGATAAATAAAGAGCAGAAATTAATACAGTTTTTCACACGATGGTCACCAAGAAGAAGGAAGTGACGATAGATGGCATAACACAGTTAGCCAAACATAGTTACAAATGCACAATTTAAAGAATAGTTCCGAAAACTGAATAGCACACTGCCTTGACGAAAATATAATTAATTAAACTTTAAAATAATTAAATTTGTTCAGAGTTCTTTTCTTTGATTCTTGATGCACTTAAATTGGATAATAATAATATGATAATAAAATACAATACAAATAGAACAAAACATACCTTCACTTAAAGACAAAATTACAAATAAATTACCCCCATAACAGAAATTCTTAAAAAAAAATAAACCAGCGTTCAGTTTGCCGAAACAAAAAAAAACAACACACACAAAGAGTTAAGCAAAAACGAGTGTACGCCCAGCTGAATGCTGCAATGGCACAGGAATAAGGATGTCATAACAGCCATCTTGAATGATGACGTCACCGTTGCAATTTCCGTTACGACCACCATCTTTAAAATCTTTATTAATTATCCGAATTTAAAAAAAAATTTTTAAAAAATTATAAAAAATTCAAATAATATAATTTTAATAAAAAATATTTAAAAAACAAGCATTTACGACACGGAGTTCGGAGTCCTCGGTTCGAACCCGGTGAGAGCAAAAAAAATAAAAATGGCGATCGATCCTTCCCCCGCAGTGGGTGCTGGCATACAGACTCCAACCACTTTTTTTCAAAGCATATATATCGCCAGTGAGCATGACGTCATGTTCGCCATCTTGTCTTCGATGCTGGAAGCCATCATCATTGTATCGTCGGCGAGAGTGCGCTGACGCCATGTTAGTTTAATTCTTATCCGCTAGAGTGCAGTAATCATTTATTACTGTGACACCCGCCATCTTGAAATTTAGACGCCATCTTGAAAATCCGTAATTATTTAGCTAGAAATTCGGGAAAAATTCCATAATTCATTAAATAAATCACTCATTAATTTACATATTGATCCAATCTACTAAGGTCCTTGGTTCGATACCCAATCGATGCAATAATATTTAATTTTAAGTAAAAATACCTAAAAAATGACATGTTCGAAAATAAAACACAAGTCCTTTTACAAAATAAATTTTATTACTTCATTTATATTTTACTACAGGATCACCTGCAAAGGTTAGCAATCTTACAAAAATTTAGGTCCGCATAGGCGTGAAATGACTAACTATTAGCTCCAATCGGTTTATACTAGACAGAGTCCAACCAGAACCTTTACAGACATAGTCCTCCTCTTCTTGACGGAGTTTCTGGATACTGATTTTAACAGTTTTCTTGACATCGTTAGAACTGTAAATTACTGCAGCCGATGTCTTGAATGCACACTTCTTCACTTTATCATCGAATGGATACGGCTTTCCATATATATACAGTCCAACCACAAGTTATATTTAAAAGGTCCGTTTGTTGCTACGTCATCAGTAAACTGATTGATTATGTCCTTTCTGATATCATCAAGAAAATTACAAATGTCCTTCGACTCGCTTAACGTACTTGGATAATAGTAGTCTTTCAATGTTCCACGAAATGCAGACTGTGCCAAGTAGAAGCCATTATCGTTTACTTGTAATGCACCGAACACAGTCTCAGGGTTATTTTCATGTCCAGACATCATAGCAAGCGGCTGCTGCACATCCGTTTTTTTGCTTGTACACTCACGAGTCACCAATCTAAACCTAGGAGTCGAACTTTCTACAGGTAGTTCAGCAGTAGGCGCACAGACTTCACCTTTACATTTTTTCGCATGATGTCGCAAACTGTCAATTCGAGTAAACCATTTAAGGCACTCATCACAGCGAAACTTCATGCGAGAAGGATTCTTCTTGCATTTACTCCTCTCCTGTCTTCGTGCATCATGGTAAAATGCGAACGACGTATCACAGTAGCTGCAAGGATACCGTGGTGATGAAGTCGAGCCTTTCACACCTGATCCAGGTACTGGCGTTGCAACAGTAGTACCATTTCCAGGCATACTCTTATGAACTTCAATACATCGTTGTTGTATAGAAACCTTTACTTTCTGCCACACAGCAGCGCCTTCACATGTCTTAAAGTGCGTTTTCATATTATCTTTTCTGGAAAACCGCTTATGACTCTTCTCACAACCAAACATGTTGCGAGGAGGATTCTTAGCACATTCACTCTTCTCGTGTCGACGAGCATTGCTGCTGTTTGAGAAAATCTTGTCGCAGTAACGACATCGATGTTCGTTAATTGATGTCCATTCGCCATTTATTGAGGTCTCCATCGAGGGCGAAACAGCGTTCGACGAGGTTTCCTGTACAGCCAGCACCACAGCCATTAAAGTCTCTTCAGCTGATGGTGGTATCACATCTGTTGAAATCTCCTCCAATGTTGACGTCGTCGTTGTCACCGGGATCTGCACCTTTTCCTCGTAGCTGTCGTTAAGGTTCCCGTAGTCGACGGTACAACCTCCATCGAGTTCGACGTTAAAGACGGTAAAGATGCCATCGAGGTCTCAAGAACAGCTAATTGACACGACTTATGCACCAGAAGAAACAAACTAGACGATCCTTACACCGCCGACTTTAGTAACAAACTGAGCGATCTGCTGTCTAGGACTCGCTTATATACATGCACTGTATGGAATAATACGCTAGTCAAATCAAGAACCATTTACAATAATACTAGAGTCAAATCTACAAATTATATAGAGGATCATTTGATCGAAAGAAAAATTCGATCTCTCCATAATACGCCAGGCTCCAAGAGCTACAATTCACGTCATCAGATCCATCTACATTTTGCTCCTATGCTTCACTTGACCATTAGCTTCAAGCGCTCCAACAGCTCCATCAGCTCCAACACGTAATGTACGCAATGTACGCGCAATACATGCAATTTACGTGCAATAAATGTAATGATCGCACAGTACACACAGGAAACGGAACGTACACACAGTACACACAGGAAACGGAACGTATACACACAGTACACACAGGAAACGGAACGTACACACAGTACACACAGGAAACGGAACGTATACACACAGTACACACAGGAAACGGAACGTACACAAAGTACACACAGGAAACGGAACGTATACACACAGTACACACAGGAAACGGAACTTACACACAGTACACACAGGAAACGAAACGTACACACAGTACACACAGTAAACGGAACGTACACACAGTACACACAGGAAAAGGAACGTACACACAGTACACACAGGAAACGGATCGTACACACAGTACACACACAGGAAACGGAACGTATACACACAGTACACACAGAAAACGGAACGTACACACAGTACACACAGGAAACGGAACGTACACACACAGGAAACAGAACGTACACACAGGAAACGAAACGTACACACAGTACACACAGGAAATGAAACTTATACACACAGTACACACAGGAAACGGAATGATCACACATACAGTAGCGGAAACACACAGGCTTAGTTGGAAATCAGAATACAAGAAATAAAAACATTGAATTTTTACTTTCAATATTTATTACTTCTCAACATTACACAAATACAAGTAAAATAAGCCATTATTGCATGTAGCCAGCTTTCCTCAGTTCTTTGTTTATGAAGGATATTTCTTTGATGTACGAATAGTTTCCTGCACAAAGCGAGCCATTTAGAAGTCTTAGCCGGTCAACCAATATGTTTGGATCTTTCCATGATGTGTAATAAATCTCTTATACCACCAACTTACTTGCTTGTTTATTATAAATACTGTTAATATCACAATCGTCTCAGTGATCATAATAAGCATTATCAGATTTATTTATTATAACACGACGTTTCCATCGTTTCGGTCTCAGGACATCGGCACATTCTTCGAATTTTTCAGCTCTAGGTGCTTCATCACAGTCTATGCCTTTGTCAACAACCTCAGAGTCACTTTAACAATCACTGTAGAAGATATCCTCTTCACCCAGATTACCGTATGAATTCGCTATCGATGATGTCGAAGTGTCTTCATCGTCTTCATGCTTCCTTTTTTAGGAGTCCATCATTTTTACAAAGAATGGAGGATCTACTGAATATAGGCTTGAATGTATTCTCACTTTTCACGGTGTTGATACTTCCATTAGTTTCAGTCTTCCCGAAGCCATTAATTTATGTTCTTCCTCACGATCGGGTGAGCTAATACCATCACGCTCAGGACAAGGAAAATTATTGTCATAATGCAGATCACTCTTCTTTAGTCTAGTGAATCCATCGGTGTCCTCTATGCCGTAAGTAGTCTTGACTTTACATGTTCTATCATGTCTTTTTAGGCTGTCAATTCGTGTTAACAACCTGCTACAACGATTACAGCTTAACATGTTGTGTAGTGGGTTTCTAGCACAATCATTCTTCTCATGACGTCTAGCATTCCTTCTCATGGCAAAATCTTTGCCACAGTATCTACAGCGGCTTCCTTCCGATTCAGCTGCAGATAACAAACCACGATCCATGGTAGCTTCTGTGACTAATGTTAGATACTAACTGTCAGTTTTCTCCAATTGAAACCATTTCTTAAATAGAATTTTTTGAAATATTTCATCAGCGAGAGTTAAGTTATTTAATGTAAAGCAAATTGATGCAAGTAATTCTGGCTGTCGTCAACAGATGTCGCCACGTGTTGCTTGCAGGTAAATAATATCTATTTCATTAATGTGGGATGCGAAACGCTCACTACCGATCGCAAAGGAAGGTAGGCTTCGTTAGTCTCCAAGGAGAAAAATGTTTGTCCTTCCTGCTAGTGCTTCTCAGATTTCTCACGGTCCATCATCTTGGATTGCGACGTCACGGTGGCCATCTTGGATGGGTGTGACCTTGACCTTTGACCGAAACCGCAGGAATGATCGCAAGCACACGGATTAACCATTAAAATATTGATAAGTATAATCAGGAGCACACGGAGAAAATTACCACAAGTTTTCTTTGATATCATAAAAATACAAAAATAATAATAAAAAAAATTAAAAATAAAAACTAAAAAAATTCAAACATTCTGGCTTGTACTAGAACTCTAACTTTGCACATCTAAGAGAAGTTCACAGTACATATTGGTTGACCGGCTAAGACTTCTACATGGCTCGCTTTGTGCAGGAAACTATTCGTACATCAAAGAAATATCCTTCATACTCAAAAAACTGAGGAAAGCTGGCTACATGCAATAATGGCTTATTTTACTTGTATTTGTGTAATGTTGAGAAGTAATACATATTGAAAGTAAAAATTTAATGTTTTTATTTCTTGTATTCTGATTTCCAACTAAGCCTGTGTGTTTCCGCTACTGTATGTGTGATCATTCCGTTTCCTGTGTGTACTGTGTGTATACGTTTCGTTTCCTGTGTGTACTGTGTGTACGTATCGTTTGCTGTGTGTACGTTCTGTTTCCTGTGTGTACTGTGTGTACGTTCCGTTTCCTGTGTGAACTGTGTGTATACGTTTCGTTTCCTGTGTGTACTGTGTGTACGTTTCGTTTCCTGTGTGTACTGTGTGTACGTTCCGTTTCCTGTGTGTACTGTTTGTACGTTCCGTTTCCTGTGTGTACTGTGTGTACGTTTCGTTTCCTGTGTGTACTGTGTGTACGTTTCGTTTCCTGTGTGTACTGTGTGTACGTTCCGTTTCCTGTGTGTACTGTGTGTATACATTCCGTTTCCTGTGTGTACTGTGTGTACGTTCCGTTTCCTGTGTGTACTGTGTGTACGTTCCGTTTCCTGTGTGTACTGTGTGTAAACGTTCCGTTTCCTGTGTGTACTGTGTGTACGTTCCGTTTCCTGTGTGTACTGTGTGTATACGTTCCGTTTCCTGTGTGTACTGTGTGTACGTTCCGTTTCCTGTGTGTACTGTGTGATCATTACATTTATTGCACGTAAATTGCATGTATTGCGCGTACATTGCGTACATTACGTGTTGGAGCTGATGGAGCTGTTGGAGCGCTTGAAGATAATGGTCAATTGAAGCATAGGAGCAAAATGTAGATGGATCTTATGACGCGAATTGTAGCTCTTGGAGCCTGGCGTATTATGGAGAGATCGAATTTTTCTTTCGATCAAATGATCCTCTTTATAATTTGTAGATTTGACTCTAGTATTATTGTAAATGGTTCTTGATTTGACTAGCGTAGCATTCCATATGGTGCATGTATATAAGCGAGTCCTAGACAGCAGGTCGCTCAGTTTGTTACTGACGTCGGCGGTGTAAGGATCGTCTTGTTTGTTTCTTCTGGTGCATAAGTCGTGTCAATTAGCTGTTCTTGAGACCTCGATGGCATCTTTACCGTCTTTAACGTCGAACTCGATGGAGGTTGTACCGTCGACTACGGGAACCTTAACGACAGCTACGAGGAAAAGGTGCAGATCCCGGTGACAACGACGACGTCAACATTGGAGGAGATTTCAACAGATGTGATACCACCATCAGCTGAAGAGACTTTAATGGCTGTGGTGCTGGCTGTACAGGAAACCTCGTCGAACGCTGTTTCGCCCTCGATGGAGACCTCAATAAATGGCGAATGGACATCAATTAACGAACATCGATGTCGTTACTGCGACAAGATTTTCTCAAACAGCAGCAATGCTCGTCGACACGAGAAGAGAGAATGTGCTAAGAATCCTCCTCGCAACATGTTTGGTTGTGAGAAGTGTCATAAGCGGTTTTCCAGAAAAGATAATATGAAAACGCACTTTAAGACATGTAAAGGCGCTGCTGTGTGGCAGAAAGTAAAGGTTTCTATACAACAACGATGTATTGAAGTTCATAAGAGTATGCCTGGAAATGGTACTACTGTTGCAACGCCAGTACCTGGATCAGGTGTGAAAGCCTCGACTTCATCACCACGGTATCCTTGCAGCTACTGTGATACGTCGTTCGCATTTTACCATGATGCACGAAGACATGAGAGGAGTAAATGCAAGAAGAATCCTTCTCGCATGAAGTTTCGCTGTGATGAGTGCCTTAAATGGTTTACTCGAATTGACAGTTTGCGACATCATGCGAAAAAATGTAAAGGTGAAGTCTGTGCGCCTACTGCTGAACTACCTGTAGAAAGTTCGACTCCTAGGTTTAGATTGGTGACTCGTGAGTGTACAAGCAAAAAAACGGATGTGCAGCAGCCGCTTGCTATGATGTCTGGACATGAAAATAACCCTGAGACTGTGTTCGGTGCATTACAAGTAAACGATAATGGCTTCTACTTGGCACAGTCTGCATTTCGTGGAACATTGAAAGACTACTATTATCCAAGTACGTTAAGCGAGTCGAAGGACATTTGTAATTTTCTTGATGATATCAGAAAGGACATAATCAATCAGTTTACTGATGACGTAGCAACAAACGGACCTTTTAAATATAACTTGTGGTTGGACTGTATATATATGGAAAGCCGTATCCGTTCGATGATAAAGTGAAGAAGTGTGCATTCAAGACATCGGCTGCAGTAATTTACAGTTCTAACGATGTCAAGAAAACTGTTAAAAACAGTATCCAGAAACTCTGTCAATAAGAGGAGGACTATGTCTGTAAAGGTTCTGGTTGGACTCTGTCTAGTATAAACCGATTGGAGCTAATAATTAGTCATTTCACGCCTATGCGGACCTAAATTTTTGTAAGATTGCTAACCTTTGCAGGTGATCCTGTAGTAAAATAGAAATGAAGTAATAAAATTTATTTTATAAAAGAACTTGTGTTTTATTTTTGAACATGTCATTTTTTTAGGTATTTTTACTTAAAATTAAATATTATTGCAACTATCGGGTATCCAACCAAAGACCTTAGTCGATCGGATCAATATGTAAATTAATGAGTGATTTATTTAATGAATTATGGAATTTTTCCCGAATTTCTAGCTAAATAATTACGGATTTTCAAGATGGCGTCCAAATTTCAAGATGGCGGGTGTCACAGTAATAAATGATTACTGCACTCTAGCGGATAAGAATTAAACTAACATGGCGTCAGCGCACTCTCACCGACGATACAATGATGATGGCTTCCAGCATCGAAGACAAGATGGCGAACATGACGTCATGCTCACTGGCGATATATATGCTTTAAAAAAAAGTGGTTGGAGTCAGTATGCGAGCACCCACTGCGGGGGAAGGATCGATCGCCATTTTTATTTTTTTTGCTCTCACAGGTTTCGAACCGAGGACTCCGAACTCCGTGTCGTAAATGCTTGTTTTTTAAATATTTTTTATTAAAATTATATTATTTGAATTTTTTATAATTTTTAAAAAAAAATTTCTTTAAAATCGGATAATAAATAAAGATTTTAAAGATTGTGGTCGTAACGGAAATTGCAACGGTGACGTCATCATTCAAGATGGCTGCCATGGCATCCTTATTCCTAGAAATGGCTTATCTGAGGCTGTAGACATGGATGCTTAAGCCAGTTTTAGGAATTTGAGTTTTTTGTAGGGCAAAACGACTTTTGAGGATATTCGAAATCCTAATTTTTGAATTGTGGAATTTTTTCAGAATTTTTGGCGGAATTTTTTTCCACAGAAATGTAAATTTTGGCGAATTTTGAGGAATTTTGTGCAAATTTTGCCCAATTATGGCAAATTTTGAGGGTCAAAGTTCAATGTCCTACTTGTGCCGTTACGCTGTGTCCCGTTACACTCATCCAATTTGGCCGCCGTGACGTCATAGATGGACGTGACGTCAGAGATGTGGCTCGTCTCCACGCTCCACAGCCAGAAGCCATGTCCCAGCTCCGGCTAAACTATACTACTCATGATTACTTTTAACGGAGCTGTTAGGGAAAATCTAAACTTTCTTAAATGTTTGTAAAATTAAGCGTAAAATGTAGTTGTAATGATTAGTTATATTAGATATTTTTTTTTAATGCAAGATTGCGATCTGCAAGTTTATGTCAGTTGTCCTGTAGT
The DNA here is from genome assembly GCF_032445375.1 of Bacillus rossius redtenbacheri. Lineage (NCBI taxonomy): Eukaryota > Metazoa > Arthropoda > Insecta > Phasmatodea > Bacillidae > Bacillus > Bacillus rossius. The sequence continues at coordinate 15,582,895 of NC_086338.1, read as the reverse complement.
CAATGTACCAAGCCAATACCAAGCTGTACACGCCGTAAAATTAAATAGCAAACAGGCTGTGATGCAATTAATTATTTTCCATGCCGTCTTTTCCCGCTTAGGGGATCTACTTTTCACTGCATTTACCCTTTTTACCCAGCTGCGATTTCTGGCTTTAAACCCGAGCGCCTCAAGCAAGGCCTCAGAACTTTTATCTTTCTTGATATTTCAAATTAAGGTAATGCAAAATTACTTTTTTTTACAACACACATGATAACTTAGCTATTTTCTACGTAGGCTATTCGCTATACCGATTTTAACATTTCTAACAGCGTATCTCCAGCTTTTATATGGCGAACCAGTTATTAGCGTCTTCTTTCAGTTCGTTGTAACTTCCACAGTGGTTCCCGGTTAAAAAAAAAAAAAAAACCTTTAATTTGAGGGTAAGACGATAATCACTAGTAGCGAGGTCCTGGCTATATAGAGAGGGTTCAGAAACTTCCCGCTTGACCTGTTGAAGCAAGATGTTTGTCAGCGCAGCAACTTGAAGACGTGCGGTATCATGAATAGGAACAATGCCTGTGGACAACAATACTCACCGTTTGTTTTGCACTCGAAAACTACGAACCTCACGCTTGGCGGGATCTTTGATTTTGCCACACATTTATAAGTCCCACTACGAACAGTAGACGACAGTTGCGGCACACTGTTGTGGTGGTTTTTTTTTTTGGGGGGGGGGGGGGGGGGGAGGGGAATAATTGTGCGGATCCTTACATCACAACCTTTTTTTTTACTTTTTGAAAGACACTGGTATTTTAATTTAAAAAATATTTTATAAAATATCAATAGTAGTATATAATAGGGCATACTGGCACAGGCTTCCAGGCTGTGGATTGATGATTGTCGTCCGCCATCTTGGATTGTGACGTCACAGCGGCCATCTTGGATGACCTTGACCTTGACCTTTGACCTTGACCTTTAATTTGATCCTCAAAAATCGCCAAAATCCGCCAAAATTGGGCAAAATTTGCCCAAAATTCCTCAAAATTCGCCAAAATTTACATTTCTGTGGAAAAAAATTCCGCCAAAAAATCTCAAAAAATTCCACAATTCAAAAATTAGGATTTCGAAAATCCTCTAAAGTCGTTTTGCCCTAGAAAGAATCCAAATTCCTAAAAACGGCTTAAGCATCCTTAACTCAAGCTTCAGTTAAGCCATTTCTAGGAATAAGGATACCATGTCCGCCATATTGGATTGTGACGTCACGGCGGCGGCCATCTCGGACGGTTGTGACCTCGACCTTTGACTTTGACCTTGACCCCGACGCCCATTTTGGATCCGCCATCTTGGATGACGACATCTCGTTTTCTCGATCATTCCGGCATTGTGTTATCCACCATTTTGAATTATGACGTCACCGTTCCAATTTTCGTTACGCCTGACATCTTGAAATTTAGACGCCATCTTGAAAATCTGCAATTTTTATGTTAGAAAATCGTGAAAAATTTTAAAAATCATTAAAAAATTTAAATAATCGATTTTAAAAAAACACTGTTGCAGTTATCGTTACGGTCGCCATCATGGTTTATATAAATGTTGCATATTTCGTTACACCCGCCATCTTGGTTGAGTACCATGTCATTCTTACACTTTACGTTACGACCACCATATTGGATCTTATTAATGTTGCAATTATCGTTATGGTCGCCATCTTGAAATTTAGTCACCATCTTGAAATTTAGACGCCATCTTGGAAATCCGTAATTTTTATGTTAGAAAATCGGGAAAAATTCCAAAATTCATCAAGAAATTAACTTAATAGAATTCCGATTGATTATATCGATTACCGTCCTCGGTTCGAACCCGGTGAGGGCAAAAAATAAAAAATCAGATCCTTCCACCACAGAAGCCACCTACAGATTGACCTACCTCCACCAATAACAAGGTATTTACCATCAGCTGGTATGACATCATGTCCGCCATCTTGTCTTCGTCCGCTGGAGTCCACCATCTTGTTTTCGTCTGCTAGAGTGTGCTGACATCATGTTAATATATTGTTCTGTTCTCCATACCTTTAACCTTGTATATTAACAGTAAACTTTGACCTTGACCTTGACCTTGAACTTTGACCTTGACCTTGAACTTTGAGCTTGAACTTGAACTTTGACCTTGACCTTGAACTTTGACCTTGACCTTTGAACTTGACCTTTGACCTTGACCTTGAAATTTGACCTTGACCTTGAAATTTGACCTTGTCCTTGAAATTTGACTTTGTCCTTGAAATTTGACTTTGTCCTTGTCGGCCATCATGGATCCGACATTTTATGTTCATTACATGATACCAGGAGCCACCACCTGCCGGAGTACGCCATCTTGTGTGTGTACTTGTATTATAGAGGACATTCCCATCTGGATAGTTTTATTCTAACCCGCTACAGTGCAGTAATCATTTATTATTGAGGTGCTCCCCGCCATCTTGAAATTCGACCACCATCTTGAAATCATGTAATAAAGCAGCTAGAAAAGCGGGAAAAAAATCCAAAATATATTAAATAAATTTGTAATCCATATAATGATTGATTGGATCGACTAAGGTCCTTGGTTCGATCCCTGGCCGATACAAAACATCTTTAATTTAAAAGAAATACTAAAAAAGTGTTGGTTTAAGAAAATAAAAACACCACAAGTTCTTTTTAAAAAAATGTTATTACATAAATTCAATAGGAAACGAAACGTATACACACATTACACACAGGAAACGGAACGTACACACAGTACACACAGGAAACGAAACGTACACACAGTACACACAGGAAACGAAACGTATACACACATTACACACAGGAAACGGAACGTACACACAGTACACACAGGAAACGGAACGTACACACAGTACACACAGGAAACGAAACGTATACACACAGTACACACAGGAAACGGAACGTACACACAGTACACACAGGAAACGGAACGTACACACAGTACACACAGGAAACGGAACGTACACACAGTACACACAGGAAACGGAACGTACACACAGTACACACAGGAAACGGAACGTACACACAGGAAACGAAACGTATACACACAGTACACACAGGAAACGGAACGTACACACAGTACACACAGGAAACGGAACGTACACACAGTACACACAGGAAACGAAACGTACACACAGTACACACAGGAAACGAAATGTATACACACATTACACACAGGAAACGGAACGTACACACAGTACACACAGGAAACGAAACGTATACACACATTACACACAGGAAACGGAACGTACACACAGTACACACAGGAAACGAAACGTATACACGCAGTACACACAGGAAACGGAATGATCACACATACAGTAGCGGAAACACACACGCTTAGTTGGAAATCAGAATACAAGAAATAAAACATACTTTAAAACATATAATAATTTATTTATTTTTCAATAGTACACACATGAAAGTTAAACAATTTATTAGTCCATCATTTTTACAAAGTATTGTGGATCTACTGAATATCGGCTTGGTTGTATTCTCACTTTTCACGGTGTTGTTACTTCCATTAGTTTCAGTCTTCACGAAGCCATCAGCATCCTTCAATTTATGTTCTTCAACATGATCGATCGATCTAATACCATCTCGCTCAGGTCAAGGAAAAATTATTGTTGTATTCTTTAGTCTAGTGGATCCATCGATGTGATCTATGACGTAAGTAGGCTTGGCTTTACATGTTCTACCATGTCTTTTTAATCCCTCAATTCGTGTTAACAACCTGATACACCGATTACAGCTTAACATTTTGCGTAGTGGGTTTTTAACACAATCATTCTTCTCATACCGTTCAGCATTCTTTATCAAGGTAATCACCTTGCTACAGTATCTGCAGTGATGTTGTTTTGATACAGCTACATACATCGAAGGCTCCAAAAGGCTCCAATTGCTCCAACAGCTTTTTGTTTCATCAGCGCCAATGATATTTGGCTAGAATGCTACGAGTCTAAGAGACTATGAGGTCTCAAGGTTACGAGTCTAAAATGATCTAGCTGGTTATGACTTATACATGGCTGCGGCGAGTCTGCATGGCTAAAATACCGCGTGGCTACGTAAAAACATGACTATGAAGCTACAAGGATACAAGTCTACTCGGCTCCAAATAAATGCAAGACGACATGGCTACAAGAAAACTTGGATACAAAGCTTCAATTCTACGAGTCTACAAGACTCCACCAACTACCTTCGAGTGTTTAAAGCTCCAACTGCTCCATCAGCATTATGTTATAAGATTACAAGGCTACTTGCTTACGTAGCTACAATTCTATGAGGTCCCAAGACATCATGACTACACGACTACGAGCCATGAGGTTACGAGACTACACGCCTACGAATCTTAAAGTTTACGAGACTGCAAGGCTACAGAGCTACGAAGCTTCTAGAACACAAGTTTATGTGACTGCGAGGATACAGGACTTCAAGTCTGCATGAGTTCTTGACTACGAAGCTACTCGTCTACAAGGCTCCAATTACCGTATCTTTCTTCGACGGAATTTTCTCTTTTGCTCCAACTGCACCATCAGCTTTATGTTATAAGATTACAAGGCTACTTGCTTACGTAGCTTCAAGTCTACGAGGCTCCAATGCATCTTGACTGCGAGACTACGAGACTATACGATTGCAAATCCTCAAGGTTACGTGATCTCGAGGCTATAGGTCTATGAAGCTTACAGAACGCATGGTTACGAGACTGCCTGACTAATTGGCCGCATGGCTACGAAACTTCATGTCTCTAACTGACTAAAATAGCACCATTCAGTGGTGAGAGTTAATTTATCTCATGCAAAGGTACTTGTTGCAAGTAGTTCCGCTTTTCAACAACAGATATCGCCACATGTTGCTTACAGATAAATAAAATTTATTTCTTTTATGTAGGATGCAGGATGCTCACTAACGCCCGCAAAAGAAGTACGGCTTCGGAAGTCACCAAGGAGAAGGAAATTCGTCTTGTACGTTAGTGCTTCACAGATGTCTCATGGTATATTACTAGACTGAGTAACAATTTTTTTTTTATTTCCACCTCATTAAAAAATATTGCAAGTGACGATTTAGTAGCCAAAAATCACTAATTAAATGTAACTTTGAATAAAATGACATGTCTCATTAAGAGTAAAACTCCTTCATGGAGAGATCGGTTTCTCAGAAATAACCAGAAGCACTTGGAGAAACCACAGGAATGATCGCAAGCACACGGAAAAAACCTTCATAATATTGACAAGAATAATCAGGAGCACACGGAAAAAACCTTCATAATATTGACAAGAATAATCAGGAGCACACGGAGAAAAACCATCATAATATTGACAAGAATTATCGGTAGCACACGGAGAAAAACAATCATAATATTGACAAGAATTATCGGGAGCACACGGAGAAAAACCATCATTATTTTGATAAGAATAATCAGGAGCACACGGAGAAAAACCATCATTATTTTGATATGAATAATCAGGAGCACACGGAGAAAAACCATCATAATATTGACAAGTATAATTAGGAGCACACGGAGAAAACCGACATAATAGTGACAAGAATTATCGGGCGCACACGGAGAAAAACACCACACATTGTCTTTGATATCATAAAATTAAAAAAAATTCAAAATAAAAATAAATTAATAAAAAATTTAAAACAAAAAAAAATCTACAAAAAATACATAAATAGATTCTGCTAGCTTGTAAACTTATCATTGTTGAGCAAAGATAGAGTTTTAGTACAAGCCAGAATTTTATGTATTTTTTGTAGATTTTTTTTTTGTTTTAAATTTTTTATTAATTTATTTTTATTTTGAATTTTTTTTAATTTTATGATATCAAAGACAAAGTGTGGTGGTTTTCTCCGTGTGCGCCCGATAATTCTTGTCACTATTATGTCGGTTTTCTCCGTGTGCTCCTAATTATACTTGTCAATATTATGATGGTTTTTCTCCGTGTGCTCCTGATTATTCTTATCAAAATAATGATGGTTTTTCTCCGTGTGCTCCTGATTATTCTTATCAAAATAATGATGGTTTTTCTCCGTGTGCTCCCGATAATTCTTGTCAATATTATGATTGTTTTTCTCCGTGTGCTACCGATAATTCTTGTCAATATTATGAAGGTTTTTTCCGTGTGCTCCTGATTATTCTTGTCAATATTATGAAGGTTTTTTCCGTGTGCTTGCGATCATTCCTGTGGTTTCTCCAAGTGCTTCTGGTTATTTCTGAGAAACCGATCTCTCCATGAAGGAGTTTTACTCTTAATGAGACATGTCATTTTATTCAAAGTTACATTTAATTAGTGATTTTCGGCTACTAAATCGTCACTTTATTTTTTTTTTAATGAGGTGGAAATAAAAAAAAAATTATTACTCAGTCTAATAATATACCATGAGACATCTGTGAAGCACTAACGTACAAGACGAATTTCCTTCTCCTTGGTGACTTCCGAAGCCGTACTTCTTTTGCGGGCGTTAGTGAGCATCCTGCATCCTACATAAAAGAAATAAATTTTATTTATCTGTAAGCAACATGTGGCGATATCTGTTGTTGAAAAGCGGAACTACTTGCAACAAGTACCTTTGCATGAGATAAATTAACTCTCACCACTGAATGGTGCTATTTTAGTCAGTTAGAGACATGAAGTTTCGTAGCCATGCGGCCAATTAGTCAGGCAGTCTCGTAACCATGCGTTCTGTAAGCTTCATAGACCTATAGCCTCGAGATCACGTAACCTTGAGGATTTGCAATCGTATAGTCTCGTAGTCTCGCAGTCAAGATGCATTGGAGCCTCGTAGACTTGAAGCTACGTAAGCAAGTAGCCTTGTAATCTTATAACATAAAGCTGATGGTGCAGTTGGAGCAAAAGAGAAATTTCCGTCGAAGAAAGATACGGTAATTGGAGCCTTGTAGACGAGTAGCTTCGTAGTCAAGAACTCATGCAGACTTGAAGTCCTGTATCCTCGCAGTCACATAAACTTGTGTTCTAGAAGCTTCGTAGCTCTGTAGCCTTGCAGTCTCGTAAACTTTAAGATTCGTAGGCGTGTAGTCTCGTAACCTCATGGCTCGTAGTCGTGTAGTCATGATGTCTTGGGACCTCATAGAATTGTAGCTACGTAAGCAAGTAGCCTTGTAATCTTATAACATAATGCTGATGGAGCAGTTGGAGCTTTAAACACTTGAAGGTAGTTGGTGGAGTCTTGTAGACTCGTAGAATTGAAGCTTTGTATCCAAGTTTTCTTGTAGCCATGTCGTCTTGCATTTATTTGGAGCCGAGTAGACTTGTATCCTTGTAGCTTCATAGTCATGTTTTTACGTAGCCACGCGGTATTTTAGCCATGCAGACTCGCCGCAGCCATGTATAAGTCATAACCAGCTAGATCATTTTAGACTCGTAACCTTGAGACCTCATAGTCTCTTAGACTCGTAGCATTCTAGCCAAATATCATTGGCGCTGATGAAACAAAAAGCTGTTGGAGCAATTGGAGCCTTTTGGAGCCTTCGATGTATGTAGCTGTATCAAAACAACATCACTGCAGATACTGTAGCAAGGTGATTACCTTGATAAAGAATGCTGAACGGTATGAGAAGAATGATTGTGTTAAAAACCCACTACGCAAAATGTTAAGCTGTAATCGGTGTATCAGGTTGTTAACACGAATTGAGGGATTAAAAAGACATGGTAGAACATGTAAAGCCAAGCCTACTTACGTCATAGATCACATCGATGGATCCACTAGACTAAAGAATACAACAATAATTTTTCCTTGACCTGAGCGAGATGGTATTAGATCGATCGATCATGTTGAAGAACATAAATTGAAGGATGCTGATGGCTTCGTGAAGACTGAAACTAATGGAAGTAACAACACCGTGAAAAGTGAGAATACAACCAAGCCGATATTCAGTAGATCCACAATACTTTGTAAAAATGATGGACTAATAAATTGTTTAACTTTCATGTGTGTACTATTGAAAAATAAATAAATTATTATATGTTTTAAAGTATGTTTTATTTCTTGTATTCTGATTTCCAACTAAGCGTGTGTGTTTCCGCTACTGTATGTGTGATCATTCCGTTTCCTGTGTGTACTGCGTGTATACGTTTCGTTTCCTGTGTGTACTGTGTGTACGTTCCGTTTCCTGTGTGTAATGTGTGTATACGTTTCGTTTCCTGTGTGTACTGTGTGTACGTTCCGTTTCCTGTGTGTAATGTGTGTATACATTTCGTTTCCTGTGTGTACTGTGTGTACGTTTCGTTTCCTGTGTGTACTGTGTGTACGTTCCGTTTCCTGTGTGTACTGTGTGTACGTTCCGTTTCCTGTGTGTACTGTGTGTATACGTTTCGTTTCCTGTGTGTACGTTCCGTTTCCTGTGTGTACTGTGTGTACGTTCAGTTTCCTGTGTGTACTGTGTGTACGTTCCGTTTCCTGTGTGTACTGTGTGTACGTTCCGTTTCCTGTGTGTACTGTGTGTACGTTCCGTTTCCTGTGTGTACTGTGTGTATACGTTTCGTTTCCTGTGTGTACTGTGTGTACGTTCCGTTTCCTGTGTGTACTGTGTGTACGTTCCGTTTCCTGTGTGTAATGTGTGTATACGTTTCGTTTCCTGTGTGTACTGTGTGTACGTTTCGTTTCCTGTGTGTACTGTGTGTACGTTCCGTTTCCTGTGTGTAATGTGTGTATACGTTTCGTTTCCTATTGAATTTATGTAATAACATTTTTTTAAAAAGAACTTGTGGTGTTTTTATTTTCTTAAACCAACACCTTTTTTAGTATTTCTTTTAAATTAAAGATGTTTTGTATCGGCCAGGGATCGAACCAAGGACCTTAGTCGATCCAATCAATCATTATATGGATTACAAATTTATTTAATATATTTTGGATTTTTTTCCCGCTTTTCTAGCTGCTTTATTACATGATTTCAAGATGGTGGTCGAATTTCAAGATGGCGGGGAGCACCTCAATAATAAATGATTACTGCACTGTAGCGGGTTAGAATAAAACTATCCAGATGGGAATGTCCTCTATAATACAAGTACACACACAAGATGGCGTACTCCGGCAGGTGGTGGCTCCTGGTATCATGTAATGAACATAAAATGTCGGATCCATGATGGCCGACAAGGACAAAGTCAAATTTCAAGGACAAAGTCAAATTTCAAGGACAAGGTCAAATTTCAAGGTCAAGGTCAAATTTCAAGGTCAAGGTCAAAGGTCAAGTTCAAAGGTCAAGGTCAAAGTTCAAGGTCAAGGTCAAAGTTCAAGTTCAAGCTCAAAGTTCAAGGTCAAGGTCAAAGTTCAAGGTCAAGGTCAAGGTCAAAGTTTACTGTTAATATACAAGGTTAAAGGTATGGAGAACAGAACAATATATTAACATGATGTCAGCACACTCTAGCAGACGAAAACAAGATGGTGGACTCCAGCGGACGAAGACAAGATGGCGGACATGATGTCATACCAGCTGATGGTAAATACCTTGTTATTGGTGGAGGTAGGTCAATCTGTAGGTGGCTTCTGTGGTGGAAGGATCTGATTTTTTATTTTTTGCCCTCACCGGGTTCGAACCGAGGACGGTAATCGATATAATCAATCGGAATTCTATTAAGTTAATTTCTTGATGAATTTTGGAATTTTTCCCGATTTTCTAACATAAAAATTACGGATTTCCAAGATGGCGTCTAAATTTCAAGATGGTGACTAAATTTCAAGATGGCGACCATAACGATAATTGCAACATTAATAGGATCCAATATGGTGGTCGTAACGTAAAGTGTAAGAATGACATGGTACTCAACCAAGATGGCGGGTGTAACGAAATATGCAACATTTATATAAACCATGATGGCGACCGTAACGATAACTGCAACAGTGTTTTTTTAAAATCGATTATTTAAATTTTTTAATGATTTTTAAAATTTTTCACGATTTTCTAACATAAAAATTGCAGATTTTCAAGATGGCGTCTAAATTTCAAGATGTCAGGCGTAACGAAAATTGGAACGGTGACGTCATAATTCAAAATGGTGGATAACACAATGCCGGAATGATCGAGAAAACGAGATGTCGTCATCCAAGATGGCGGATCCAAAATGGGCGTCGGGGTCAAGGTCAAAATCAAAGGTCGAGGTCACAACCGTCCGAGATGGCCGCCGCCGTGACGTCACAATCCAATATGGCGGACATGGTATCCTTATTCCTAGAAATGGCTTAACTGAAGCTTGAGTTAAGGATGCTTAAGCCGTTTTTAGGAATTTGGATTCTTTCTAGGGCAAAACGACTTTAGAGGATTTTCGAAATCCTAATTTTTGAATTGTGGAATTTTTTGAGATTTTTTGGCGGAATTTTTTTCCACAGAAATGTAAATTTTGGCGAATTTTGAGGAATTTTGGGCAAATTTTGCCCAATTTTGGCGGATTTTGGCGATTTTTGAGGATCAAATTAAAGGTCAAAGGTCAAGGTCAAGGTCATCCAAGATGGCCGCCGTGACGTCACAATCCAAGATGGCGGACGACAATCATCAATCCACAGCCTGGAAGCCTGTGCCAGTATGCCCTATTATATACTACTATCAATTAATTAATATCCCAATCGAAATAGAATTTATTATTTATAGATAATTTGGTTTATTCTGCCTTTGTTAGTAACATATGGTTATGTAATCTTTATAATCAACTGATATTATGAGAAATTAAGTGAACTTTTTTTTAATTATTTTGTTAATGAAAACGAATTTTTATAAGTCAAATGTTGCACAACCACACTTCCTTTACATAAAGCCTAAAAAATAACTTGAAATACTAACAAAAAACATTATATGTATTTATCTATAATAATAATTCAACTGTTCTAGGTGAAACGTCTGTACATTGGATGAAAGGATGAAAAAACTTTTGGATACGACTATTAACGTTACATATTGAGTACTCAAAAATATGGTTTTTAATATTTCGTCTGTTTGTCTGTATGTTCCAGCATCAATCGAAAAGTACTTGGCAGATATTTATGATTTCCTTTTATGAGAAATGTCTCTGGCTAATTAAAAAATTAGGCTAATAATTAGAGAATTCCACACTAAGTGGGTGAAAAAGGGGTAAATAATAATTTTAAATAGTAAATTGAACTCTTGACACAAGTCAAGCATAAGAAAACTTATTGGGTACCAATAATAAATAAACGAATACTAATAACCGCAATGTTTACCATTTTGTAAAATACATCTCTTAATGGGAAAAAATAGGATAAAATGGTTTTTTAAATAATTAACTATATCTTCGAAACTAATCAAGCCGAAAAAATGTTATTTTTTAAAAATAATAAATACACAAATACAACCAAACACAATTATAGAACTCTGTTAAATGAAGCCCTAAGGTATGAAAAAATATAAATTAATAACTTATGTTATATATAATTTAAAGTATATAATTAAATATTATATTCAAAATTAATCAAATTTGAGTATAGAAATTGGGTACCAATAATAAACACCAAAATACTACCAACAGAAATTTAACGATTTTTCGTAATTAAACCCCTGAGGGGTGAAAAAATGATGATATATTTTTTAAATAAATAATAATAACTTCGTAACTATTCAAGAATAGTAAAAGTTATGGGGTACCAATTATGAACATACTAAATCTTCCAAACTACAATATTAACATATTACGAAATATAACCCTTCATGGGTGAAAATGGGGTGGTGTAGTTTTACGATAAATACTTATAACTCCAATACTAATTAGGAACATAAAAATATTTTGGGTAGCAATAATAAAAATACAAAAACTACCAACCTCAATATTACTATTTTGTGAAATAAAAATACAAAGAGGGGTAAAAGGCAGATGTATGTTTTTAAACAGGAAATGTTTACTTCCGATTCTATTACAAATAGAACTAAGAAACTAAATAAAAACAACTTGCATCTATAAATACATTATTCTTTTTTTTTCATTTATTTAAATGTTGTAAGTTTTATTTTATAATAAAACCTTTATCTTTATAGCAAACAATGCCAGATGTAAGAATCTGAGCATTTTTAACTCAAAGGCATTGAAACGGGCGCCCATTAAATTTATAAAATTAAATAATATATAAAAGCATATTTAAATAGAGGAGAGAAACTGAGAAAGAATAATATATGTATATACAAAACTACTATTTGATAGCAATTATTTAACATGTAACATTTCTCTTTATTTGACAGAAAAAGGGGTGAAAAAGGCAGTCTATATATTTTTTATTATTAAGTCATACCTCCGAAGAAAATCATGCGGAATGAAGTTATGTGGTATGGATTTTAAACATGCAATATCTAAAAACTCTTTTTACTACTTGCTGAAGTTCTTCTTTTTAAAAGTTTAATATATGTAAATATGTTTTTAACTTAAAATATGTCTACCTAAATATGTTTTTAACTTAAAATATATTTACTCATCAAATCAATCTTAATTCAAAATATTGTAAATTATTAATAAACATGCCTTAAGGGGCCTCCCTAGTAGCATCAGAAGTTAGCGGAACACTATGTTTTTAAAATAATGATGGGACTTTATTAATCGACACTACGAATCTGAAAATTTTTCACCCACGAGAAGATAATACACGAATTGTCTGTATAATTTTACATTTTTGTTTTTTTCTATCAAAATATGAAATAAAAAATCACCAACTTGTCCAACTTTGGGGCCATTTTATACTGCTTAGGAGAATGACAGAAAAAAAGTACAAGTCTAGAAAAAAAGATAATTTTTTTCTGAAGAAATTCATGTATTTAAAACATATAGTCATCGCTTTGAATTCCGAGATATCTTTTCCACAATTTCCGCAAATCCTGAAAGTTTTCCACCGTCTCGTGCTGCCGCTCGGCGAAGCCAGCTCGCAGGCCACACAGCTCAGGTAGCCGGGTGGAGGAACACGTGGCCGGAGGGGAGGCAGGCTACCTGTGTGTGCGTGCGTGCGTGAGAGGGAGACAACCCACAACCGGCACCGGTAAAAGATAATCCCGTGACCGAAAGAAATTCTCAGAATTGCTTTTAATGTGCCTCGCCACAGTACCATGTGCTCGACTTACTCTGTGACTATATTCGTGTATCTCTAAAACATTGCTTTTGTTTAAACTACAAATATCCTAAAGCTTACCATACTAGATCATGTATTACGAAATAAAGTATTGAAACTAATCAATCAACACATTGAAAGTTGTCCTACAAACTATTTATTGGTGGCTTTACAGTCTCGCTAGCTAATTCGACAAAATTTATATTTAATTTTTAACATGAAAATACACTTCATTGTTTTTCCTTTTATTTTTAATAAAAATTCAAGAAACAATTATTATACCACCCAATATTTTTTTAAATTATTTTAGTTTTCCAAAATAATTTTACACATCTTACAATGCCGGGGAAAAATTTTATACTGGTATTAACCAAATTAATTATTTACAAAAGTTTTGATACTTAAAAATGTAGGTTTTATATAAAATGTATTTTAAATTAAAAGAAAAATCGTATTTTGAAAACTAAATGTCATTTTGCTATGCTTTATGGTTAGATAGATATCTGATTGCCTGCACTGTTTTAAAAATGTTCATGGGATGATATATAAAAAAATAAAAACTAGGGAAGTTCTATATTAAATAAGCTAGTCAGAATTATGTAAATGTTCCTCCTGGCGCAGGAATCACGAGGAGGATTGAAGATGAGGTCAGTGACCGATCGCTCACATATGTAGTTATGGATGGTACGTTATTAATTACAAAATTCAAAAACAATTTTGAAGTTAAAAAGTATAATTAGTGGCAATGTTTAATAAAGATGACGTAAATTTTCAGATAAACTTATTTCTACAGCTCAATTAATTAATAAGGGCAGGAAATAAATTTTTTACAGCAATTATACAAAATTATTAAAAAAATTTAAACCACAATTAATTTATCCAAAAACCAAAATTAAGTAAATATTGCCCACACATTACAACATCCACGAAAGAACCTTGCAAATTATTTTTGTTGTATGCATTATTTTGCATTCAAGTTCTTTATTTTTTTATACTTCACCTACTTATAATTGTTACATATTTGGCACATGGTCCGTCACGCCCAATTAAAGGGCCTGAATAAGTAGAACGCGTTTCTGATCAAATTGCACGCCTGTTACTTTACCTGCAACCCGGAGCGGTGTGAAATAAATTATTGTACATTCGTGACGTTGGCAATCAACTTAAATATTTATGAGTTAAAACCAAACATAACTATAACGGATAATCAAAGAAATTTTGAAATTTTGAAAGCTTGTTATGTTTTTATATAGTACACAAAGCAGTTAAACCATAAATTATTTGTTGTTGAAAAAAAATAATCCTTAACCTTTCATGCTTTTTTCATTTATTTTTATTACCAGATATTTCCGTTTAAGTAATACTTATATATATAACAATATAGCAATCTAGAAAAAAATTAAGGTAGCCTTATTCCAAATATAGACGTTAGTTAACTAAGAATATAAATTCGCTTTACAACCACAGCTTGTACACAAGTAAAAAAAACATGGTTTTACTTACAGGCCGTATTGAACGTAGGGTAGGTTTATGACAAATACAACAGCAATAAACATATGGCTGAGTCTGCTTTCATGTACACTTTTTTTTTAAGTTATCACTTTTAAAGCGGGTAAAGGGTACCTATCAAGTAGCTTAGCATTACCCAAAGTGAATGTCGTGCTCCAGAAAATGTTCGAACTATGTAATATTTGTATCACTGTTGCGTTACAGACCTGCAACTTTTTTCAGTGCGCGATGTCACTCTCATGTAAAAATATGCCGTGTTTAGCGCAAACGTGTTCGAATGAATCCACATGGAGCTGCCAAAGAATACCTATCGATGTCGGCAACATACATAAGTATACAAACCAACGTTTACAAGTGTATCCATACGTAAGTATAAAACTGGCGGCGGGCCATGATGCAGTTGGTTCTTCGCGTACAGTCCACTGACGGGATTAGAAGCGTCAAAGATCTTATATGGCTATTCTGTAAACTTGTATGTCATTTCACTGCCTGCTTTAGACAAACAACATCCATTACTTTTAGCTTTGGCTTGAAAATAATTACTCCGGCCTGCTTTCTTATATTACTTATTTCAGCTCCTCGTGCGACCAGTGTGTATACCTAATTTGTCCGCGGCCTTATCTTTGGGTGAAAGTTATTTGTAAGGGAAGTTGTATCGGTAATGTTCATGTATTACATAACAATTCGACTTAGATACGCACATGTGTTTTTAAAATATATGTTTAATAACTTGCAATACAAAGTATGTGTTGAATTTCATGTATTGAATTTTTTTTTACATTATGTACGAACATAATAATCACAATATTTCATGAGAAATTTTTAAAACATTTTACAAAGTAATCTCTAATTTCTTCCACACCTCATGGTTAACCTTACTATTTTATTTCATGTTTCAGTTGATTTAAACTGTTTGGAATCATAATATGACGGACAATGAAGAATATTAGTTTCAGTAAATTTTATGAGATGATTTACTTATTACATTAAATATACCTCAATTTTTACCTCAAAGGAAAATAGTTGCATATAATTAAATGATAAATATTTGTTTCCCATTAATATAGTTTATGAACATAACTTATTGTTATAATACCTACATTAGTTAAATTGTGTTTTTGTAATGCTCTCCTATTTCAGTAAAATTTTGGGCAAATTGAATAGCATATAGTCGATCTTTAACATAAGCTTTTGGAATACATAAATATAATAAATTATGTTCTCGTGATTTTAACAATTAAATATTTCTTCGCATGAAAAAATTAATTAACTAAAAAATATTTCAGTAATTTATACTTAAGGACTAAAAAAATTTATTTTTATAATATAATAATATTGTATGTATGTATACTTTTCTGAAAAAAGTAGATTCAAGAAAACAAATTTTCTTTTTTTTAATTTTGTTCTTGAACTTACTTGACAAGCGATATTGAACTTCAACTTTATACTTTCGGTATAGTACTTTTCGATTTATTTTCTCCAAACGGGAATTAAAAGTAAAGAATAAATAACATTTTCCTCTATAATTATTGCAGCCGTATACTGAAAAGTTTAACTTTCCTTTATTTGCATGACGCGGAGCTCCTAACTACACAAAATTTTTGTTATTTATTTTGAACGTTGTATTTATGTTTCCTTACAAACTTAAATGAACCTCTTAACATTTAATTTCATCAAAAGTTATACAATATAAGTATCAAGTTAAAATATTTTTAAGTGTAGTTGTGGCTATTTTGTTGTTGAAAATGACACTCTTAAGTTTGAATGAAAGTGAGATATGATAAAATTATATTTGTAGTTAAAAACAGATAATTCATTTCAAATTCAATCTTTTGTTACATGCATATTTCCAAATAAATTTGACAATATATTAAATTCTATGCATTTGAATCTATTCGTATATTCTGCAGCATTAATTCCTATAAGCAAATACTTATTACGTACAATGTACTTTTAGTCCTGTCGTATAGTTATGCAAAAAATTGTATCAAAAGTATTGTTTCTTCTATGCGGTTATGGTTTAAAAACAAAAAAAGTAATTTAATTTATTTTTAAATTCGGTTGTCAGTAAGAACACGTATTTAGTGTAATACGACATATATTATTCTGTTTATTAAAACATTACTATCGATAACTCCATTTTAGATTTATCTGTCTGTGTTATATTTCAAATTGATTCTTTTTCTTCGGCTTATGACAGCAGCAAATTTTGTTTTATCGCATATGTAATGTTTTTATGTTTTGCATATTATAATTAATGAGTTAGTATTGTTGGCGGGTGAGGCTTTTTCACAAATGGACGCGTTCTTGGCGGCTAGCAGGTAGGACGCGTGTATTACGCAGGCTGGATAGGGAAGTACGACTGCGGGCGAGCTCCATGATAGAAGCAACGGGAGTAGTATCACTCGGCTATTTGTATAGGTTGGGATAGCTGTGCGAATGGTAGAACAGACCACGGGACTATGGTGAGGAAAAAGGTCCCAAGCTCGACATCCCGACGATGAGACCGTTTACGAACTGTCGATGGATCATCAGGAAAGTTAACAACTTCTTCAGAAACTTGAGTCCCTCTTTCAAAATTCAGTTTAATACCTGGAGATGACTATATTCGGTGTTCTACCAAGCGAAGCATACTCTTAATTCATTACTAGTTGATGTTTAATATTTTGACGCAAAATAAAATTGTGAATCAGCTTACTTTGCTCATGCCAGGTTTTACAAGTTTTGTCAAAGTTAATTAAATGAATAAAAATTGTGTCCCTTTGTTACTGGCTACCCGCAAGAAATTATCATGGTGAATAATAATAATTTTAAGTCGACATGTAATATTTTGATTTTTATGGGATTGTGTTTTGGTAATGGTGTGTGTAACTGTCTTGTGTATTTTATTACATTCACTTCACGTAACGAATTGTCTGAACGTAATGTTATTGTTTGTTTGTTTTAATATTTCGTTTTATTGAACAAAGATACATAGTTTGCCACTTCGAGCGACTACAGAAATGACAATACAATTAGTTTACAGTGTTCCAAACATTTTAGTTTCCTCTACTGTACATGGGGGGAATATTTTTATGTTATGTTTACTGAAACCATTTTACGCGCTAAGTGAGATGTTGCGATTGAGTAGAAGGGAAAATATGTCATAAAACCCTGCGTAATGTTATGAATTCCATTCATTCGTTTACTCTGTGATCCGGAGGGTCTAATGTTAAGACTGAATACATGTGCACTTCCTCTATGTAGAGTGGCTTCATTGAGATGAAAGCAAAGCTCACGTTGATGAAATACTTATTAATTAAAAAATTAAAATGTTGTTTTATGCTTCAATTTCTGTTAGTGTCGTACACAGATTAAAAATGTAATGCAGAGTTCCTCAGTTTTATGTATATTGAAATTTGCTCATGTGTAGAGTAGTTATTAAAAGCATAAAAAACATATATGACGAATTGTTGTGTATTATTTCCATTAGGCGTGACCATGAAAATAGATAAGATTTTATCATTATGTGAAATCTACATTTTAAATGTTGGCGTTTAAATATTTATGAAAGCGTGTGATCTTAAAGCACTATTTATCTATTAAGGAAGTAGGTAGTTTCTTTGATTTTAGAAAGGTTTTTTAAACAAACAACTAAATTAATTCAAAAATTTGAACTACTGCAAGCAAAAAATACTTTATTCCATTTTTATTTTAAAATTAGCCATTGTATTCTACCTTGCTTACACTCTATTATCGAAAAATATATTTTTTTGACAGAGATGAATACCGTAAATTAATACACAAAACATACATGTTTTCGTATGATACAATAATAGATAGTGACAGTGACGAAACCAAAATTATTTTGATAGTTTGTATAGAAAATCCCCAACAGTAGTGGTGGTATATTTAGGGATTTATTTGTAGATGGGTAAGTACTATTCCACAATAAAAAGGAGTTATCGTCAATTATCAAAGCAGCCATATTTCGTATCTTCTTTGACAGCCTAAATACAGCACCAAATGACGTACTTGGCTAAAAATTAATTCCAGCTGCATGCGTAGATTCCGGGAGGAGGGGAGAATCTCAGGGTGGCCCGAACCTCCCTGAAATAAAAAAGTCCGTCTGAGGGGGCCCCGCTTGCATTTGCAAAATCTTCACGTTATCCCGTGGGCCTCATGGGAATCCTACAAATTTTCGCCCGTGATTCCAGCTATACATTTCACTGACACCTTGAGCACAACAGTCAGTGCACACTGAGTTCTTCCATACCACCCGCACTTGTCTTCGATAAAATCTGAACTCAGGTGGATTCAGCGTGACTGACTAAGCCTGCAGTCTGAATCCACCTGTAGGCCGCTGTTGCAACAGCTAAGAAATTAACACTGCTCGTAGTGAACAGTCTGTATGTAACTCGAAACGTGATTCCAGTTCATTCGTGTATACTTATTCATCATATTATGCAACGTTAAAGTCATTAAAAAAATATGCAAAAATAAAATAAAATGCTAAACGTGTAATAAGAGCCAGAAAATAATAATATGCAGTAATATTTAGTGTAACTAAATACGACGTGAACCCTAGAATACAAAGTTGACGATGTGTCGTTGGTGGGAACACTTGTTTGTTCCTGACATTTTTTTTCTTTACAGAATTTAAAAGTAAGTTTGACATGCACTTTTTATTCAGGAAGTAAGTTAAAAATTTATTTGTCGTTATTGCGATTTAAAAAGTTGATTTGTGTCTAAGATTAAAAATAATTAATATTATTTTCATCATTTTATTCCCAGTTTTATTACTCAATTATTAGTAGGACGTGATTTCTCGTCGCGGTGCGGAATACTTTTATGAATGAAAGCATAACTGTTCGTGCAAAACCATTCATCACACAAATGTCAGTTCGAAAGTATAATGTTGGAAATTTTTTTAATGATATAATTTTTGCATTTTTTCCCCCCTGAAAACACAAGCTAACACATCGATTGTTGGTGACAGCATTTTTTGTAATGTATGTAAATCTCTTAATTATGTAGAACGTTAATTAAAATAAAAATACCTGTTTTAAACAGAATTGACGATTGTTTGCATTTCATGGATATGGACTGGATCGCAACACTAATTTAATGTTTCAAGTTAATAAACACTGTCAGGAAGCAAGCAAGGCAATATGAGAACATTATCTTTTGGTTGAATGTAGCGAAAGGGAAAAACAGTCATCTTTCTTGCCACGATCTTGTTCGCAGATAACGCAGGTATAAGTAGCAAATGGACTCCACACAATGACAACCCTCCCATTATTCCGCCCCCCCCTCGCTGAAACGCCCTCTCCCCCCTCCACCTCGGCGCAGGCGACAGTCTCAGGTATATCGCCCCGCCCAACCACTGGCCGTAGCACGTGGCCAGTGGCCCACCGCGCTAAACATTTTTACTAGGGAGGCCCCTTAATGTATCTTCTTTTATTGAACGATTTCAGAAATGTCATATCTTAAGTTGTAGCAGGGGCTTGTAATATTAAAAAAAATTAAATTATATGGAATCCACCAAATCATTATTGGCAACATAATTTTAAATTAATTTCATATGTTTGTTTCTTCTATAATTTGTGAGTTTACATACGTGCTTTTATTTATTTAACAGATACTGCCATAATAACTTCTTACTGAGTTTATATACGCATCCCTTTGGTAAAAGAGGAGACGTGTTAAACTTTTGGGAGTTATTTTAAAGTAATACTAAGCTTAACTAATAAATAACTTATACGTTAGATAGTAAAATTGATATTTTTACTCTACATTTCAATTGAAAATGATATTGTATTGAATTTATAAAGAAAATATAGGTATTTTAATAAGGTGAAATTATTATATATTTTAAGCATAATTTTAACAATTATAAACTAAAGTGTTAAAGTAATTGATGGCATAAACTAAATATAGAAAAAAGTGCCTGTTTAACTATTTTTTAAATGTCAACTTCATAAATGAAAATAAGTTAAGCTTGATTTTATCAAATTAGAATATATCCTCGAACACACTCCTAGCAGGATAAAGGACTGCAGACAGAGAGCTGAGGAGTAAGGAGCAGGACAATGACCTATTCCGCCATATTGGATTGTGGAATCATGGCCGCCATACAGCCGTCTTATAGTTTCTGTTGATGCTCAAAAGACACACAGATAAAAATTATGTGAAAAACTATATTTTTGAGTTGAATAGAAGTAAATAGCCATTACTAATAGTTTTTTTTTCATTTAACGTACAGACTTTTTGCCTCGAACAGTTTCATTATTAATATAAATTTAGCTTAATTGTTGTTTTACACATAGCTTATGCTTAGAATGCTTTATGCAATAGTATAAAAAAATTCTTACAATAATATACTGTAAAACTGTCTTAAATTTTAAAAATTAAAAATATCAAACTTTACTTATAAAGATAATTAATATGTGGCAGTTAATTCTGTCGTATTCTCTTGTCAGGTAGTAAATTTTGCATAGGAAATATACGGAATAATTCAAAAAGTGAAGGGCGATTACTAAAGAATTTGTGAATCAGAGTTACATATTTTAACAAATGGTTAATTCATTTATAACTCAGATTTAAAAAAAAAAATTGTTTAATGGCAATTTTTAAACCATAATATTTCTTTCACCCCCATCCAATCGTAATACTAAGAGTAAGATAGCAATACAATTTTCTATCGCAAAAATTACTTTCGCTCTATGTTGAGGTAGAGCAATCTTCATAAGCGGTTTTAACATTTAACTTGAATTTGAAAATTAGAACATCAAAATGTACCTTTACAATTTGTCAACGGTGTTATTTTAAACACCCTTGAATGGTAAACAAAGAAATTGATTATCTTACAAGGAGTAATTTAACGTATACACAAATTAAAAATAAATATAGTTTAAAAAACTAAAGAAACATGCTTTTAAAGATTATCAAACTAAAAAGTAAAAAATAATTTTAAAATTAAATTTATGACAATAGTATATAAGCAATACTAGTATAAATGAGAAAAAAGCTTGAGGCGCTTTGTGCCATATTTTTTGAATATTAAGCGCCCCATGCTTTTTTCTCATTTATACTAGTATTGCTTATATACTATTGTCATAAATTTAATTTTAAAATTATTTTTTACTTTTTAGTTTGATAATCTTTAAAAGCATGTTTCTTTAGTTTTTTAAACTATATTTATTTTTAACTTTTTAGTTTGATATTCTTTAAAAGCATGTTTTTTAGTTTTTTAAACTATATTTATTTTTAACTTTTTAGTATGATATTCTTTAAAAGCATGTTTTTTTTAGTTTTTTAAACTATATTTATGTATAATTATCATAGGGAAATGAGTTACCGACACTACCTATTACCATCTGAGATAACTATTTGGAGTTGCAACGTCACAAAGAAATGGTAAAGTCTCTACGAATCATTTGCAGTTAGATGTATGGATATAATATTAGAATTTACCGGGGGAAAAAAAAAAAAAAAAAACATTTTTTTTTCGGCGTGGCCGGGAGTAGAACCCACGATCGCTGAATCCGAAAGCTGACGTCACAGAAGTCGCGCGCCTTAGACCGCTCGGCTAACGAACGTAATGAAATAGGTGGGACATTTTACTGTGATGAGTCACTCACTCTTAGTCGAAAGAGTTACAGACGGACAGACAAGAGTTACAGACGGACAGACAAACATACAGGTGAAGCTAATATAAAGCATGTAAAAAAGATACAAGTAAACGTGAAATTTGTGTTTATTATTGCACATTTATTCACAGATAGCTTAAGGATGTCATGGTTCCCCAGTGTTAATGTTTACTACCCCTTTGAGAATTGAATAGCTGTACACAATTTGAGAGTATGTAAGGTGGAATAACAGCAGACGTCTAGTCACTTTCATCACAACTGTGACGTTAATCAGAAAGTTTCATTTACCAAGGATTATAACGTATAAATCAAGCTATAAGTGATCTTTCCACACGCGTGTTTTATGAGTGTGTTCTTAATTGATGTCTGCCATTGTAGAGCATATATACTGCCTACGAAATAACCCCAAAACCGCCTACCCATGAAAAGAGTATTGCGGGTTTCTGAAACTTGTGAGCAACTTTAATAATTCCAACCTCACCTCCCTCGTGAACTTTACTTTATTGCACATCCAGTTCGATTATAACTTAATTTCTTAGTCACTCTATGTGTAAATTCGCTGGAATTGGAAATCAATTATGTAAATTTCCCTTATTTGAAAGTTTAAAAATGTATATCTATAAATAAATAAAAAGAGAAAGAAGTTATTGCTATATATGTGTGTGTGTGTCTATTTGCGCGTGCGTATTTTTCTGCATTAGTCCTTTAAAAATCTTTACTAACGTAAATCAGACGACAAAGTCTATAAAGTATTCCAGCACCGTAATATGTTTTTAATTATTCCTTAGCAGTATTTCCTTTGGCCGCAGAGTTTAAGGAGAGGGCAGAGTGGATTGTCGCCACCATTTTGGATTATAACGTCACGGGGGCCAGCTTGGATTACCTTGACGATGACCTTCAAAATTTGTCAATTTTGACAAATATTACTCAAAATTTGCTAAATATTCGCCAAAATTCTCAAAAATTTACCTTTTTATGATAAAATATTTCCACCTATAATTTAAAAAATCAGAAAAATAAAAACTTAACTATTTCCGATAGGAAAATTCCCGTTTTAAGAAAATTGGCCGTGTTAGTCCTCAAAGTTGTCACCGGTTTGGACATTCCCCAAAGCAGCTTAAATTCCCCATCGGCCAGACGCCCTAAGCTGCTGAGGTTATGACCTCGATCATTAGGATGTCATGACCGCCATTTTGAGTTCTGTCGTCACCGTTGTAATTTTCGTTATATCCGCCATATTGAAAATTCGTAATTATTATCTTATTTTAATAGGAACTTTTTTTCATAAATAAAATCTTTTAATTTTGAAAATTTCAGTGTAAACGTTCGGCCATTTTTAAAACTGTCTGCCATATTGAAATCCATAAACACTTAGCCAGAAACTTAGGTAAAAGATTTAAATCTTATAAAAAATTATATTAATATAATTTTCATAAAATTTTAATTAACTTATGTCATGGAGACCTTGACTCAAAAATAAAAATTGCGACAGATCCTTCTTTCACGGAAGCCACCGACAGTCTGACCTCCCACCACTTATGCCAAGGTGTATAATATATCGCCAGCTAGTATGACGTCACGTGCACCATACTGTTTTTGTCTGATGGAGGCGGCCATTTTGGATCCGGCTTATAGTTAATAAATGCTAGAGGGCGCTACCGCCATGTTGGTTCAATTTTTACCCGCTAGAGTGAAGTAATGTATTTTGGCTAATGTTAAGCATATTTTTAAGCAAATTTTAGTCCGGTTTTTGACCATTATTGGAAAATTTTCAAGGTCAAGGTCAAAAGTCAAGGTTATCCAAGATGGCCGCCGTGACATCAGTATCCAGCTCCTCTCCTGGAACCCTGCCGCAGAGGAACTATGATATACTACTCTTAGCAGTGCTGATGTTAACTCCCATCTAGAGTAGGAAAGGAGTGAATTATTATTAGGCTACTACAAACTTCAATCTGAAATGATAAAAAAAATAATTTTGTTCATACATCAAGATTCATTTATGTGGTTTTTTTTAATTACATATGTGTAATTAGATGCTACAAAAATGTAATATCAATTTGATTTCATATTAATTTTACTTTTCAAAATTATATTAAAATCAGTTTTATTAATTGACTGAGACTTTAAAATGTATATATTTAATTCAAAATAAATATTTCCTTTTAGGCTTGCCAATGTTAATTGCTTAGACTTTTATAAAAATAGAATGGTAAATTTAGGATAAAAATTGTTTGGTTGTATTTATTCAGTTGAACGATAGCTGTTTCCCGCATACAATATTTAGATATATCTACTCAAGTATGTAGCTTCATCGCTAATAAAGAATGCACAATATTCATTTTTTCTTAGTCATTGGTCACAACGTGTAAAAGGTATGGTTATTTTGTTTAATACAACCTCGACGTGAAGATTGTTCAGCTCAAGTATCAAGTATCAAGGATGAATAAAATGCATAAAGATACGCCCACAGTTACACATCACAGCTGCAGGTAGAGCGGCACACGAGACATAGGTGCGCATGAGACGGTCTGTAATGTGTTACAGCTTATAGGAACACTTTTATCAATTATTTGCAAGTGTTTTCTTTTATCTAGAGGGCGTTCTTAAAGTTTAGTTTGGTGAGCTCCCAGTCAAAAAAATGTCGGCCAGGCGATGATTTAAGTTTCCTCAATTATTTGGCATCAATAACACAATTTTCCTTTTTTTATTACCTTCAAAAATTCTATGAAATAGTTCTGAGAACCTTAGACGTAATTTTGTTTGTCACTCTTAGAATAAATAAAGAAAATTTAACTGTGTGATGTAAAAATTTACCCAAAACGCTGAAAATTCAAGGTTTCTAGACTTTGTAGAAAACCAAAACTGTACGGCTTTAGTTATGATATCCTTAGAAAGCTACACGTCTTACGACAAACGCTACAAACCAAAGTATAGTTCAAAAATGTTTACTCAACGATAACCTTTCCTCTATACATGTTAGGCCTGAAATATTTTCTGGCTTATAGGCTCCTTAAAATAATTCAAGTCAATATTTACTTACTACTAGCCAGAGTAACCCACGCTTCGCTACGGCAGTCCGCAGGACCTGCTCATTATACATGCCCCTCCTTGTGGGTGTGCCACTGTCGCAAAATCCGTTGCCATGGATACGCAGAAGTATCAACATTGAAAAAGCCCGTAGCCATGAAATGGCGAAATTTCATCAAATCTTGGTAATCTTTGAGGTATACAACAACTTTGCCCGCGTGGCATCTGGTGCAAGAGCCTCTCAAGACTGGCCCCCTTTTGATATGAATGAACTTAGAGTGGGAACTCATATTTGTTGCGCTTGTTAATAAAAAAATTGTGGTTTAATTGTTATATAACTCTGGCTCCCATCATTGTAAGTTAATAAAATCTTCACCAATTTTTGACGTGACAAAGTCTAATAAATCGATGAACGCCGGCTGCACGCACGAAAATTGTCCCGTTACGCACATTGTCCCGTTACAATGTGTTTCGTTACGCTCATTGTACGCTTGCGCCGCATCTATCTCTCTTCCACTCGATTGAAACAACCATCGATTTGACTTTTTCGAGGCACATTAAACGTGAAACACTCCCATTCGTTTCCTACTTTTCCTATCATCGTCCTATCCTTAACAGAATATCACAGATTGGAAGAAGTTAAAGAACAAATATGTATAAAAGTTATAGTTAAAATAATCTCTTCATTAAAGTAATAAACATATTTGAATTAATGAGTGCAAATAAAAGTAAATTTATCAATTAAATTGTATATCTCATTTCACTTTTTCTTTGTATCCATACAAAATGGTGATAACTAAATAAAATCGATTCAATTTTATTCATAAAAGTATACAATGATTTCATCAATGTTTTGTTATGACGTTGTCAGGTTAAACTATCGTCCATAAACAGACTTTACAGACAAACAATTTTTACTTCTAATCATAAGATTTTATACCCAAACCTTTAAGCAAAATTTCTCCAGTGTTTTTCCGTGATGCTCGAACAAACAAACGAGATAAACAGATAGTTACACTTTTGTGGTTTTATTGTTTTATCTCCATCTTTTTTTCATCATAAGGTGATAAAATATGTGCTAGTTTCTAAGACGGATTATAAGCTTAAAAATCCAAAAAGATTCATCCAAATTGTTTTAGTAGTGTTTTCTTCAATAACGAACAAACAACAAACTACAGTTCTATAATAGTATAAATTTATAAACTATCAATTTTAATCATGTGATAATTTTTTTAAATCACAAGCACGCAAAAATATAATAATTTCGGGTAGCGAGGTAGTTGACATAGCGAGGGTTACTAGGATAGTTGACATAGCGAGGGTAGCTAGGATAGCTGACATAGCGAGAGAAGCTAGGATAGATGACAGCGAGGGAAGCAAGGATAGCTGACTTAGCGAGGGTAGCTAGGATAACAGACACGAATGTCTGCCAGCTGAGATACGCAACACTCCTGGGAGAGGGAGTGGGGGTATTGAGGCACAGATGCGCTCCGCCAGGGCTGGTGTGTTGACGGGTTGTTAGCACGGGGCTGTGCACTGCGGGTTGCGGAGCCAAGGGGAAGCGCTGGATGCTGCCGTGCCCCCGTGGCAGGATGACTGAGCGCCTGCAGTCGCGGCAACCCGCACTCCGCCAAAGGCCGGCGTGCAGCGAGAGCACTGGAGTGCAGGGGCTTGCGTCATTGTTTCCGAGCTGGCCTGCGATCATAGCGCTACTCTCTTCAGTAATATAAGTTTGTATCAGATCAATGTTTCGAAGTCGCCTTGAGATGCATTAATTTGGTTTTAGGGAAATTCGTACAGATATTAATCAACACAAGAAAAGAAAAGAATTTTTTTTTCCTAACTTCATCAATAGGTATAAATCATATAATACGTTCGATTATGTTTCTAAACGTATTTCGCAATGTTCACTTTCTTCAAGTTCGTTTAGTAAATTTTACAGCTCGATAACACAATGGATTTAGTTTCCAATGTCTTAATTTAAAAACAATTCTTCATTCATATAAGATATCAGCGTTAAAATAGTGAAACAGTAAAAGATTATGATACTGAGTCGTTTGAGACGATGATAAAATTAATTAAATAGCATTTATATTTACTTTTTAAAGTCTTGTATTTTCTAATAAAGAATATAGCTATTTAAAATATGAATTCACCTCTCATTTCATGTTTTTTTTTTTGCGTGTATGAACACATTTTGCACGAAGTTAGTTGTGACATTGTTGTTACTTAGGTATATTACTATAAACCGTGTGTTCAAACGGTTATTAAGGTAATTTACTAATTTATTTAAAACGCTGTAAGAAAAGCTGACAACTATCGCGCAAGAATTTTTTTTAACCTTAACATTACATACTTATGTCTGTGTTAATTTTTTTTAGTTATATCTCTAGCTAATACCCCTACTTATTTATGTTATTACTTGAGCCATTTCAGAATCGTTAATAAACAAGTGAAATATTTTTACCTCATTGTTATGTGAATATTTCAATGCAGCTTTGAATTTGGAGCAAACGAAATATTTCCCATAATATTTTTTCGTGGCCAAAATACATGTCCGTTTTATTTTCGTTTGAAATCACGTGTAATCATAAGATAATAGTAAAAGTTTACTATATATGTTTAGTTTTAATGATTTAAAGATCAAAACCGACATTCCTTTTTAGTTGGTTTATAATTATGTTAGAATTTTCAAATCGCCAAAAGTGATAACATTATTCTTTCATTGCAAGTATATATGCAAGTATTTATGTCAAACATACGTTTCTTTTTTCAGAAAACTGTTGGCCGATTGATTGGTGGGATTATACTCCAACTCCTTCAATTGCTGTTATAGTACTGTTAAAAATAAATTTTAGATATGAAAAAGTCACGTAAAATTATATACAACATTCAGGTAACAGAAAAAGAATCAACTTTAGCTGCATAAACAGTACTTCTGAAAATCATTTGGATGGCAGGGCTAAAGAAATATTTCAAGAGCAAATTAAATTTATATCATTTTTACTTAATGGTTAAATGCGGCATTACGAAGGAGTACCAAATATTTGAATAAGTAAAAAAAAGTTGAATTTTTCATTGATAATTAGATGAAAAACCTCAGTTAAATGGATTTTATTATTTACGTTAAACTGTTTCACAAACCTGGTTACTAGTACGGAAAACATATAAAACTGAGACTTTCAATACCAGTAGGCCGAAATAATTTACAATAAGCATCCACGAATTCATAGCATCTATGGCATTACTTACAAAATGTGTACATGATGTAAAAGACGTCATCAATCAACTTCTTTTTCATTCACTATTTCAAAATGACTTCATTATATAAGAGCAAATAAAGTTATAAAATAATATGCTCGAAGTTTTTGATAAGGGCAAAATTATAACACCAAGAGTATTATATTTTCAAATTTACACCTGGTATTGAGATTTATAATTTGGGTTATTTATTTGTTCTATTTTGAATTGGACCATACAACACATCAATTGCAATGCAATTAAGATTTATAAAGATAACCAATTTGGAAAATCAGGTTGGACGCAAGTTGCCTGGGAAAAGATCCATTCCTGAATTAAACTGAAGTCAGTTTGGGAAACCATAAAAAAAAACGGACATCGTAACCCTGGGCGGCTTCAGTGAAGATCGTCTAATTTAATACGATCTGGTATATCTGTGTTGTTATTGTAATTTTTTTTGTAAACAGTTCACAGCTATCAAATAAAGTACGCCAGTAATATGCCGTTTTATTTCGGGACACCGTATCATAATATGAAACTTTGGTAAAAATAGACAGTTTTCATCCTATAAGCTTAGCCGTTAGTCAAACATTAATGTAAACGTGGTTTATGCGGCATTAGAGTAAATAAAATCTCGAATGTAAATGCTGCATACTCGGTTCTTTTTTTTATTAATGTTGGCATGGCAAGGGACATGATAAAGTGATGTTACTGCAGCAATACAAGCAGCGAGTTTCGCTGCTGCGAGATCCACTTTGGGCAAACACGACAATCCATGGATAAACAACGCGAATATTGCGTTTGCTTTGGTAACAGAAAAAGGGTAAAAACGTGAGCGAGTTTTCAGTACTCGCCAGAGATGAGTAAACATCTAACCGCAGTAATGAGCAAATTCCTGTATTCTCATGTCACAAATAAACTTCAAATACGAAACTGGAACACGAATTTAAACGTATGTATTTGAGTTATTTAAAATAATTCCGAACGTGCTAATATACAACAATTATTTATTTTAGGTATAACCAGTAAAAAAAATTCCCATTTTAAAACCTAACTATAATTCTGTTTAACAAGATGGTAGTATTGATTTCTCAGGGCTAGCTGAACTACAGCAGTAGGTACCAACTGTGTCGCATGTAAATGCCTATACGCTTAACTTGTGACTTTTTTTCATAGGCCAGAACTATCATTGCCTGTTTTTACGTTATAATTATTTAGGCCCGTTTAGGGTGAAATCCTAGTATGCAAAAAAATGCAATGATATTAGCGCGCATTATGAAACGGAAATTAAGAAGGATGAAAGTCCAATGAGCATGCATGTTAAACTGCTACAGGCACGCGCCGAAGTCATCAATATAGTGAACGCACGTGTGGCAACATGACCCGTATATATTAACTTTCGCGAACATCGGTGGATGTACTAAACATTTTGGGGCGCCAAAGGAATCTTTATGGAAGTAAAACTATCTTGGAATATATTTTATTAACTTAACTAGTATAACAAGTTCTAAAAGCAAATTTTAAAATTCATGTAGTTTGTTGGGCTGGAAAATAGTGTTGGAACAATTATAGCGTCAAAAATATTTAACATTTTTTTATTCTCTAAACCATTACAAACGCAAGGATATATTTGAAGTATTTTTTTTTAATTAATAGTCACTGTCAAATAGATACTTTAAAAAAATAACCTTAATCAATATTAAAGACATACTTTAACACTAAGTAAATCAGTGTATGTTTGTTAAAAAAAAACAGAAATCATTGTATAGATATTTCGTAAATACAAATACTAATACTTTTGAGCTGATTCAACATTTAATATTTAACAATACAATTTTCATCTCGAAATTATTTCAAATTGGCGTCAAATAAATGTAGGCTAATATTTATTCTGTGTCTTCATGATGATGAACCCTGCACTATCTCTATATTTAAATGTTAACTTAGGAGTGTCAAAATTTTAAAGCTATTTTTAAGTGTCATCATTCCTTTTACTGACTATAAATTATAACATAAAATATTAAATAATAGTTGTATTGGTATCACATTGTTGTGCCTAACACGCCAGTCTCTTGATTTACTGAAATCTTTAAACAATGTAGTTAGTTTGACTTCTGAAATCTGTAGTCTACACTTACCTGAAGAGATCCAAGAAGATCGAATCATGGAAGCTTACATTTCTGAACCTTGAACCTTTTACAACCCAGATTTTTGCACCTATACCGTGAGGCTGCTCAAGGTTCAGAAATGTAAGCATCCATGTTTCGATCTTCTTGGATCTCTTCAGGTAAGTGTAGACTACAGATTTCAGTAGTCAAACTTACTACATGGTTTACAGATTTCAGTAAATCAAGAGGCTGGCGTGTTAGGCACAACAATGTGATACCTTTCATCATACCGCCAGAGAATTACAACTTTAGAAATAGTTTTATTGTTATAAAGTTTATTTTTACTCACTAACATGCTTATTGCATCCCCCAATGTTTGTGTAGGTTAATATATTATGGATGAATCACGCGGGCTTGACTTTTTTTTTTTTCGATTTCTGAGTCTTCCGCAAACGCAAGCACAGTGTTTACACATTTCCGTTCCAATCAAATGTCGTTCCATTCACGAAATTACCCCTACGTAATGCCGTATACCGAGAGCTAAAATGGTAACACATTCAAATAAATAATTCGGTTCGCCAATAACGATATTCAGGCCGTACTTTTGTTTTCAGACCGATAATTCACAGTTATTTTACATGTACACCTAATATATCAGTTTATTTCCTGCAAATTTTGTAATAGTAATAAGCCACTAAATTATTTAGTTACTTGTTGATCGTTATTGGTTCAAAGAACATTAGAACTTTCAGGTAACATGAAGTTTGATCACAGTAGTTACATAATAATCATAATATATATTTTTTTAAGAAGCTTCTATCAAAATACTTCATAAAATAATTATAACCTTATTAAAAAAACTTGCTACTAAAATTCTTAATTTTTATAATAATATGACTAGTTTTTTAGAAATTGTAGTACGTAAAAACCGAAGTAAAGATACTTTGACAAATAAAACAATTCTGCACAAAATCTAAATGGCATATTTCCAGAAGTAATTTTTTTCCAGTGTACGGTGTATCCTAACCTCACACGTGTTCACTGTCGTGTCAGTTTTGACAAAACTTCAAATTGTTTAAAAGAAAGACAATATTATCACGTACAGAAGATACACTTAGTAAGATCACGATACCGTATACTAAGCTTTCCTATATCCATTTCTGACGCACAGTGGACTCAGCTGTATTTTTGAGAGTATAGGGAGTACACATTGGGCTTACAAAGGTTCAAAAATTAAAGAAAAATAGTTTTTTTTTTTAAACTATCTCATTACATTTTAGGAGCAGCAGAGCAATTATAAAAATTTTGTCATGAGATTAGTATGTAGATTATCGCGCTTCTTTAGCACTATTAATTTTTTGTAAACGAAAATAAATGATAACTGTCGGTATGTGGCAACACTGGCACAACACTGGTGGTATGTAACAGCACAGGTGTGGTGTGACAACTTAAGTATGGCGTAGCAACACTGGCAGACAACACTGTGGGTAATGGGTATTTTGTTGGCTAATGGCAACATTGGTGAGACATGGCAACACTCTTGGGACAAAGAAAGACTTGTTGGATGTGGCAACTCTGGCAGAACGTAGCAAACTGCTGGGACATGGCAAATCTGGCTTTTCGTGTATACATTGGCAGGATGTGGCAACACTTGCGGGACATAGCAACACTGGCAAAACGTGGCAACACTGTTAAGACGTGACATCACTAGCGGGAAACGGAGACACGCTGGAGCAACATCCCGCTACTTACGGCAGTATTTTTGTTTTTCAATGCTGCTTGCCTAGTTTATAAGTACGCTCTGTGTTCGTAATACCTAATTTTTATTTTACTAAGGCAAAGTCATTAAGAAGTGATGGAAAAACACCATGGATCCTTATGGGAAATATTTAAGAATAATATATAAATATAATAAAGTAATGGATAAGAGAAAAATTACAATAGAAATAGCCACGATACATAGAAATATTAAAATAAATTTGACTTTTACAAAAATCAGACATTCTTTGTGAAACTCCAGGAGAACGTTAAAAGGAAAATATACAAGCAAAGAAGAATACGAGCCTCAAAAAAAAAACTAATATGGCGACAGTGCCCTCTAGCAGACGAATGCAAGATGATGGATCCAATATGTCGGGAGATGAAGAAAGCATAAACAATGTAATAGCCGCTGCCAGGAAATGGAGAAAGAATCAACAATGCAACAGCCATTGCAAGCAGATGAAAAAAGCATTAAAAATTCAACAGCCATTACTAGG
This sequence comes from Bacillus rossius redtenbacheri, assembly GCF_032445375.1. Classification (NCBI taxonomy): domain Eukaryota; kingdom Metazoa; phylum Arthropoda; class Insecta; order Phasmatodea; family Bacillidae; genus Bacillus; species Bacillus rossius. Next base: position 15,550,049 of record NC_086338.1, on the reverse strand, counting down.
AGATAATCGTGGACAGTGGTCAAAAATCCCTTAAATTATAAAAAAAAAAAAAACTTAATCCTGTTTTGGGAAAAATTTCTTAGAGGTGCAACCAAATCCCTTTTTTTTCTTCACGATTATTTCTTTTTAATTCCCTGAAGAATCCACGTAAAAAAATCTCGCAGCTCTAAGCCTTTCCGTCACTCGGTTATTATTATAGATTTATCAAAAATACTTCAAAATTTTGAGACAATCACCAGAGACATCACAAAAAATTCCAAGTATTCTTTAACAATTTATTTTATACTTTATTTTCTCCTCTAAATTAATTTTTGACATAGGAGTAACTTCTAGATAATGTTTTTTTTTTATTTGGAACGTTCATGAAATCTCCATTTAGCTAGTCTTGTTACACTTGAACTGGGCGCAGACAAAAGAAGACGGCAAGACGTGTCCTCGATGGAGTTTTGGTGACCTCCTTGCATCGCCCCTACCCCCTCCTTCCTGCCTCACCGACTTCCAGTAACGCATCTGCTGCCGCGCATGAGCACATGCGGTTTGGTAGGGCTTAAATACGCTTGCGTCCCTTGGCCTTGCACTTATTCCCGTCACTTGGGTTTTTGGAGCCAGTCCTTTGGGGCCGATCGTGTAGCAGCTGAGGTGAGTCATGGCTAACATATAGTCTTCGTTTGATTTCTTAGCCATACTTATAAAGTTATTTGATATTGTAAAATGTTTTTTTTTGTCCTGTTTCTAATTTTTTTTCTAAAATAATTTTTCGGCCTACCACCTTCTAAATTTATCCTGACTTCCTGTGCTCTACGCCTTCGGACGGACGAGTTTAACTTACCCCACTTTTTTTTACCATGCCAAACCTCATTTTGGCGCTCGGTTAGTCACCAAATTGAGAGTTCATTTCTACGGGGATTTTCTTCGTTGGTCTCAGAATCCTGCGTATTCTAGACACCACGCCTTTTTTTTTAAACCAAGTTTCATTATCTCGGTTTCAAGTAATTGGACTCGACGTTTTTTCTGACCCCTTGAGAGGCGCGAGTTCATTTATCTTCAGTTATAATGCTGTTAGTGTCTTTGTATTCATTGCTTTAACGTCAGTGTATTATTTTCTTGGTCCGTGATTTCGCTCTGATTTACAAAGTTAAATTTTTCAAGCTATAGCTTTTAAACTTTGGTGAGACATGCTGCGTGCCATTTATGACACGTCCTTGTAGCGCGCTTGAAGTGCGTTCGCAACGTTATGATAATTTATAATGTATATGAAAGTGGTTTCGCGTAGGCCACATCTAGCTCGAAAATTATTGTAGTGCCAATTATTAGTTTACACAGTGTAGTTATTGTACCTACTACATTTACTAAATTTTTAAAAAAAAATGTAAATCTTGTTTTTTAAGATAAAGAAGCACTGTTGCCTTAGTTATATCTGTAATCCCAGATTAGACATTTTTCTGCAGCCATGTAACAAAACGTCGTCATGTATGTCATCATTTGAAAGTGTCTCACTTTGTTACTGGCAGTGTTTTAGCCTATTGAGTTTTTTCACTACCCAGTTATCTGCCCATTATTAATTTGTTCAACAATATTTTTAAAAAAATAATGGAATTTAAAGTATTAAAAAATTAATATATTGCCACGGTTAGTAAAATAAGTATTCATAATCATAAATCACTTCCAAAACTAGTTTTGTAACTTGAAAATACAAAAACGCTTTCCATTAAAATGGTCCATTTGATACATGGATTAAAAATAACATAGAAAAAAACTACTTTCTCCATAAATTTACAAATATTAAACCTGTGCAATAATGTGTTTATTAGTAACCTATGTATTGGAAATTATTTTAAATTTTCTGAAGAGTGCATTTTACTATTACCTCATTCTGATAATTCCTTACGCTAGCCATTTTTGGATATTTTTATTTTTAATTTTGAGAAAATATGAATACAAAATATTATGTAAGGTGTAGAGTAATACGAATTTATATGCAAATGGCCACAGTTGTGTTGGCAAACTGTATATAATACTCTGTATGGATCAATACTAAGTATAAGAATGAGTAATTTAGTAGCGTGTGGCTTCATTTTGTGTATAATACTAGTGAACACTGTCTCCATAGTTGATACAATTTTTATAATGATATAAGAAACCACTTTCTATAATGCCAGATTATATCCTATCTCAGATAGAATAAAACAGTATCAGGTGTGTTGAAAAATGTTTAAGACAGAGAAAATATAATAATTAAATTGTATATTGTATTCTGTGATGGCTGACGCCATCTATATAATTCTGAGCGTGCAAAAACACGAACATAAATTATATACATTATCGAAATGCTTTTTTTACTAAAAAAAAAAAACAAGCATTTACTTATACAAAAAAAACAGGTTTTATTAACTATGAAAAATGAGCACTGGCAAAGAAAAATTCATTATTTCATTTTATATATACATTAATTTAAGACCATTTTAAATTTATGCTGCTAAAAAAATTAAAATACAGTATTAAATAGTTCTCTAGTTTGCCAGTATACTGGACACAACACAACAAAATTCTTATTCGCCGACGTTTGTGCTCAGGTGTATAGAAATATGTTATTTAAATCTGTTGAATTTAATGTCATTTGTAATTTAAATACATTTCCAGGCTGAATCAACTCTGTAGACACGCAAACGTGTGCGTCTTAGACCTCTAGACTTGAGGGTTAGTGCGTGTTGATTTGTCTGTACGGTTGATAATAAATAACCAGAATATTCAATAAACTTGAATATAAAACAGCAAATTGGGGTTTACAGCAGAGTATGAACACAATTTGACGTACGACCGGACGCGAAAAACGCCTTCATTCCGCTTGGCTTTACTAAAGTCCGTTTTAACGGTTGTCTAATATGTAGGAGCAGGCATTTTTCGCGAAAAAAATCTCAACGCCTAATGGACTGCAAAAAGGTGTACCCGCACCAGCGTTTTCTTACTTGTGATTGGCGGCCGTCTGCAAGAGAAGTCATTGCTAGAGACCTGAAAAATTCGCGGATTCATTGACCTCTAGGATAGACTCCACAGTCCTTTAAATACTCGCGGAAATGACACCTGTTCATTGGCTACTGACGCGTGAGACGTCTCAACTAGGCTGTCTGTAATTCGGCACTTTCTTGGTTTAGTGTTTCCCATTGGCTCACAGTTCCCCGGATAAAATGTGGACCAATCGCCGAAGCGGTACGAAGGTATAGTTGTTTTGATGCTAACATATCGCGAAATGAATCCGCGAATTTTACATGTCTCTAGTCATTGCCATATTTGACTGAGCCACTCAGGACGCGTTTTCTTGCGCACTGAATTACTGTGAGTGAGTAGTATAGGAATGGGGCTACTGGCACTGGCGCTGGCGCGTGGAGCCTGAGCCGGTGTCCGCCATATTGGATTGTGACGTCACGGCGGCCATCTTGGATGGTTGTGACCTTGACCTTTGACCTTGACCTTGAATTTGATCCTCAAAATTCGCCAAAATTGGGCAAAAATTGCCCAAAATTCCTCAAAATTCGTCAAAATTTACATTTCTGTGAAAAAAATTCCGCCAAAAAATCGCAAAAAATTCCACAATCCAAAAATTAGGATTTCAAAAATCCTCAAAAGTCGTTTTGCCCTAGAAAGAACCCAAATTCCTAAAAGAGGCTTAAGCATCCTTGTCTACAGCCTCCGATAAGCCTCTGACGTCATTTAGGATTATGACCGCCATCTTGGATGGTTGTGACCTTGACCTTTGACCTTGACCTTGACCCCGGCGGCCATTTCGGATCCGCCATTTTGGATTTGCCATTTTGGATGACGTAATTGTGTGTTCTCGAAAATTCCGGTGATGTGATTGCCGCCATATTGGATGATGACGTCATCGTTGCAATTTCCGTTACGGCCGCCATCTTTAAACTTATTAACCGATTTTAATGAAATTTTTTTTAAAAATTATAAAAAAATTCAAATAATAAAATTTTAATAAAAAATATTTAAAAAATAAACTTTTACGACACGGAGTTCGGAGTCCTCGGTTCGAACCCGGTGAGGGCAAAAAAAATGGCGACCGATCCTTCCCTCACAGTGACTGCTGGCATACTGACTCCCACCACTTTTTTCATAGCATATATATCATCCGGCAGTATGACGTCATGTACGCCATCTTGAAATTTGGACGCCATCTTGAAAATCTTTATTTATTATCCGATTTTAATGAAAAAATTCCAAAATTCATCAAAAAAATTAACGTATTTGAATTATGTTTGATTATATCGATGTACGTCCTTGGTTCGATTCCCGGCGAGAGTAAACGGTCGATCCTTCCTCCATGAAAGCTACCTAGACTGATCTACCACCACCAGTACCAAGGTATATATCATCAACTGGTATGACATCATGTCCGCCATCTTGTTTTCGTCAGCTAGAGTGTGCCGATACCATGTAGTATAATTATCTGGTCACTATACTTGTGTCCTCAACTGTTGACATTGAACATTAACCTTGAACTTTGACCTTGACCTTGAAATTTGACCTTGACCTTGAAATTTGACCTTGACCTTGAAATTTGACCTTGACCTTGAACTTTGGACTTGACCTTGAAATTTGGACTTGACCTTGAAATTTGACTTTGTCCTTGTCGACCATCATGGATCCGACATTTTATGTTCAGTACATGCTACCAGAGGATACCACCTGCTGGAGTACGCCATCTTGTGTGTGTACTTGTATTATAGAGTACATTTCCATCTGGATAATTTTATTCTAACCCGCTACAGTGCAGTAATCATTTATTACCGAGGTGCCCCCGCCATCATGAAATTCGACTGCCATCTTGAAATCATGTAATAATGTAGCTAGAAAAGCGGGAAAAAATCCAAAATTCATTAAATAAATCACTCATTAACTTACATATCGATTCGATCCGCTCCAGTCCTTGGTTCGATCCTCGATCGACGCAAAACATTTAATTTTATGAAAAAATAATAATAATTCCAATAAACCATGTTCAACATTCTTAAAGAGACTTTAAATCATCTACTACCATCATCCAATCAGACATCAAGACCACCATATTGGAAATTCGTAATTGTAATGCTAGAGATTCGGGAAAAAGTTCAAAACTCATTAAATAAATTTGTAATCTATATACTGATTGATTAGATCGACTAAGGTCCTTGACACAATCCTGGACGAAGCTAAAATAAATTTTATTAAAATACCAGAAAAGTGTAAGGTTCGAGGAATAAAACACCTAAAAGTCTTTTACAAACATAATATTTATTACACAATTTATATCCTACTACAGAATCACTTGCGAAAGCCAGCAATCTTATAAAAATTTAGCCCTGCATAGATGTACAACGACTACTTCTTAGCTCCAAATGGCTCCAAATGCTCCAAACGGCCTCCAAATGGCTCCAAAAGCTCCAACAGCCTCCAAATGCTTAACACAGTTCCAAATGGCTCCAAATGCTCCAAACGGCCTCCAAATGGCTCCAACAGCTCCAACAGCCTCCAAATGCTTGACAGCTCCAAATGTTTCCAGCAGCTCCAAATGCTCCAAATTCTTGACAGCTCCAAATGCTTCAAAAGGCTCCAAATGCTCCAAATGACTCCAAAAGGCTCCAAATGCTACAACAGCCTCCAATGCATAACACAGCTCCAAATGGCTCCAAATGTTCCAAACGGCCTCCAAATGTTCCAAACGGCCTCCAAATGGCTCCAACAGCCTCCAAATGCTTAACACAGCTCTAAATGGCTCCAAATGCTCCAAACGACCTCCAAATGCTTGACAGCTCCAAATGTCTCCAGCAGCTCCAAATGCTCCAACAGCTCCAAAAAAAGGCTCCAAATGCTCCAACAGCCTCCAAATACTTAACACAGCTCCAAATGGCTCCAAATGCTTGACAGCTCCAAATGCATAACACAGCTCCAAATGGCTCCAAATGCTCCAAACGGCCTCCAAATGCTTGACAGCTCCAAATGTCTCCAGCAGCTCCAAATGCTCCAACAGCTCCAAAAAAAGGCTCCAAATGCTGCTTAACACAGCTCCAAATGGCTCCAAATGCTTGGCAGCTCCAAATGCTTCAAAAGGCTCCAAATGCTCCAAATGGCTCCAACAGCTCCAAAAGACTCCAAATGCTTCAAAAGGCTCCAATTGCTCCAAGAGCTCCATCTTCAATTGGTTCCAACTGATTCCTATTACTTTTATCGAACTTGGCATGATTACTAACATGTCTTTATCAGTATACATTTTGACTGGCAGTGGTAACGTTTTTTACACCTTTAGGTTATAAGTTTTATTTAGAAATCAGATTTCGATAAATGATAGCTTCCATCTGGAAAGAAAATTTATTAATTTATCTTCAAGTTTATACACATACATTTAATTTAATCCATTATTGTATGTAGCCAGCTTCCCTCAGTTCTTTGAGTATGAAGGATATTTCTTTAATGTTTGAATAGTTTCCTGCACAAAGCGATCCATGTAGTAGTCGTAGCCTGTTAACCAATATGTTAGGATCTTCCCATGAGGTATAATCAATCTCTTCTGCTGCCTTCATCATACTTGCATGTTTATAATAAATATTATATCTGGTGTCTATCGTTTTAACACCAACCACAAGGTCACTTTCGTCATCTTGCCAGTGATTATCACAAGCTTGATCAGGATAATTTATTTTATTACGTCGTTTCCATCGTTTTGGTCTCAAACCACCATCACAGTCTTCGCTCTTGCATGCTTTTGGTGCTTCAGTACAGTACTCAATCATGTCAGCCTCAGATGTGTCACCACAATCTTCAATCATGCCAGCTTCTGATGTGTCACCACAGTCTTCAATCATGTCAGCACCACAAACTTGATCAGGATAATTTATTTTATTACGTCGTTTCCATCGTTTTGGTCTCAGACTGCCATCACAGTCTTCGATCTTACCTGCTTTAGGTGTTTCAGTACAGTACTCAATCATGTCAGCCTCAGATGTGTCACCACAATCTTCAATCATGCCAGCCTCAGATGATTCATCAAAGTCTTCGACCTTGTAAGCTTCAGGTGGTTCTCCATCTTTCACATTTTCATGGAGACGACTAGATATTGGAGTAAATATATTTTCATTTCTAATGTGGTTACAACTTCCTTCGTTTGTTTTAAATTTTAAATTATTATCTTGATCTAGATCAGTAATTTTAGCATTAGCTTTTTCGTCTTCGTTCCTCTTTCGCGATGTTGTATCCCAGTCTTCGTTATCTTTATTCATCTTAATTGTACAGGTCTTGTAATGTCTATCCAAGTAATATCTTCTACCAAAGGATTTCTGACACTGACTGCAATGAAATGGTTTTTGACAAGGACCCAAATTACACTCGCTTCTCTCATGTCGTTTAGCATTCTTTCTCAAGGTAAACACCTTGCTACAGTATCTACAGTGATGACGTTTTGATACAGCAACAAATCCCGTTTCAGGATTCATATTAGTTATTGAGACTAATGCAAGATGCAATCTAAGAGTTTTAAATTAGATATATTACTTAAATAGAATTTTTTAATTATTTCATCAGCGAGAATTAATTTATCTCATTCAAAGGTACTTGTTGCAAGTAGTTCTGCTTTTCAACAACAGATGTCGCCACATGTTAATTGCAGGTAAATAATATTTAGTTCTTTTATGCGGGATGCGGGATGCTCACTAACGATCACAAAAGAAGGATGGCTTCGCTAGACTCCAAGGAGAAGGAAGTTCGTCCATCCTGTTAGTGCTTCTTAGATTTCTCAGAGATTATTTGACTGAGTAATGATATTTTTTTTTTTAAATTTCCACCTGATAAAAATATTACAAGTGCTGATTTATTGGCAGAATTTCAATAATTAAATGCAACCTTGAATAAAAAATGACATGACTCATTAAGTAAAAAATTCTTCATGCAGAGATAAATTCCTCATCAGTAACCAGAAGCACTCGGAGAAAACCATCAGAATGTCTAGTCAGGAATAATCAGAAGCACCCAGAGAAAACCATCAAAATATTGTCAAGAATAATCAGGAGCACACGGAGAAAACTACCATAATATTGTCAAGAATAAACGGGAGCACACGGAGAAATCCACCATAATATTGACAAGAATAATCAGGAGCACACGGAGAAAACCACCGCAAGTTTTCTTTGATATCATAAAATTTCAGGAAAAAAATAATAAAAAATAAAAATAAATTAATAAAAATTTAAAAAAAATAAAATAAAAAAATACATAAAATTCTGGCTTGTACTAGAACTCTATCTTTGTTCAACAATGAGAAGTTCACAAGCTAGCAGAATATATTTATGTATTTTTTTATTTTATTTTTTTTTTAATTTTTTATTAATTTATTTTTATTTTTTATTATTTTTTTCCTGAAATTTTATGATATCAAAGAAAACTTGCGGTGGTTTTCTCCGTGTGCTCCTGATTATTCTTGTCAATATTATGGTGGATTTCTCCGTGTGCTCCCGTTTATTCTTGACAATATTATGGTAGTTTTCTCCGTGTGCTCCTGATTATTCTTGACAATATTTTGATGGTTTTCTCTGGGTGCTTCTGATTATTCCTGACTAGACATCTGATGGTTTTCTCCGAGTGCTTCTGGTTACTGATGAGGAATTGATCTCTGCATGAAGAATTTTTTACTTAATGAGTCATGTCATTTTTTATTCAAGGTTGCATTTAATTATTGAAATTCTGCCAATAAATCAGCACTTGTAATATTTTTATCAGGTGGAAATTTAAAAAAATATATATCATTACTCAGTCAAATAATCTCTGAGAAATCTAAGAAGCACTAACAGGATGGACGAACTTCCTTCTCCTTGGAGTCTAGCGAAGCCATCCTTCTTTTGTGATCGTTAGTGAGCATCCCGCATCCCGCATAAAAGAACTAAATATTATTTACCTGCAAGTAACATGTGGCGACATCTGTTGTTGAAAAGCAGAACTACTTGCAACAAGTACCTTTGAATGAGATAAATTTATTCTCGCTGATGAAATAATTAAAAAATTCTATTTAAGTAATATATCTAATTTAAAACTCTTAGTTTGCATCTGGCATTAGTCTCAATAACTAATATGAATCCTGAAACGGGATTTGTTGCTGTATCAAAACGTCATCACTGTAGATACTGTAGCAAGGTGTTTACCTTGAGAAAGAATGCTAAACGACATGAGAGAAGCGAGTGTAATTTGGGTCCTTGTCAAAAACCATTTCATTGCAGTCAGTGTCAGAAATCCTTTGGTAGAAGATATTACTTGGATAGACATTACAAGACCTGTACAATTAAGATGAATAAAGATAACGAAGACTGGGCTACAACATCGCGGAAGAGGAACGAAGGCGAAAAAGCTAATGCTAAAATTACTGATCTAGATCAAGATAATAATTTAAAATTTAAAACAAACGAAGGAAGTTGTAACCACATTAGAAATGAAAATATATTTACTCCAATATCTAGTCGTCTCCATGAAAATGTGAAAGATGGAGAACCACCTGAAGCTTACAAGGTCGAAGACTTTGATGAATCATCTGAGGCTGGCATGATTGAAGATTGTGGTGACACATCTGAGGCTGACATGATTGAGTACTGTACTGAAACACCTAAAGCAGGTAAGATCGAAGACTGTGATGGCAGTCTGAGACCAAAACGATGGAAACGACGTAATAAAATAAATTATCCTGATCAAGTTTGTGGTGCTGACATGATTGAAGACTGTGGTGACACATCAGAAGCTGGCATGATTGAAGATTGTGGTGACACATCTGAGGCTGACATGATTGAGTACTGTACTGAAGCACCAAAAGCATGCAAGAGCGAAGACTGTGATGGTGGTTTGAGACCAAAACGATGGAAACGACGTAATAAAATAAATTATCCTGATCAAGCTTGTGATAATCACTGGCAAGATGACGAAAGTGACCTTGTGGTTGGTGTTAAAACGATAGACACCAGAGATAATATTTATTATAAACATGCAAGGATGATGAAGGCAGCAGAAGAGATTGATTATACCTCATGGGAAGATCCTAACATATTGGTTAACAGGCTACGACTACTACATGGATCGCTTTGTGCAGGAAACTATTCGAACATTAAAGAAATATCCTTCATACTCAAAGAACTGAGGGAAGCTGGCTACATACAATAATGGATTAAATTAAATGTATGTGTATAAACTTGAAGATAAATTAATATATTTTCTTTCCAGATGGAAGCTATCATTTATCGAAATCTGATTTCTAAATAAAACTTATAACTTAAAGGTGTAAAAAACGTTACCACTGCCAGTCAAAATGTATACTGATAAAGACATGTTAGTAATCATGCCAAGTTCGATAAAAGTAATAGGAATCAGTTGGAACCAATTGAAGATGGAGCTCTTGGAGCAATTGGAGCCTTTTGAAGCATTTGGAGTCTTTTGGAGCTGTTGGAGCCATTTGGAGCATTTGGAGCCTTTCGAAGCATTTGGAGCTGCCAAGCATTTGGAGCCATTTGGAGCTGTGTTAAGCAGCATTTGGAGCTTTTTTTTGGAGCTGTTGGAGCATTTGGAGCTGCTGGAGACATTTGGAGCTGTCAAGCATTTGGAGGCCGTTTGGAGCATTTGGAGCCATTTGGAGCTGTGTTATGCATTTGGAGCTGTCAAGCATTTGGACCCATTTGGAGCTTTGTTAAGCATTTGGAAGCTGTTGGAGCATTTGGAGCCTTTTTTTGGAGCTGTTGGAGCATTTGGAGCTGCTGGAGACATTTGGAGCTGTCAAGCATTTGGAGGTCGTTTGGAGCATTTGGAGCCATTTAGAGCTGTGTTAAGCATTTGGAGGCTGTTGGAGCCATTTGGAGGCCGTTTGGAACATTTGGAGGCCGTTTGGAACATTTGGAGCCATTTGGAGCTGTGTTATGCATTGGAGGCTGTTGGAGCATTTGGAGCCTTTTGGAGTCATTTGGAGCATTTGGAGCCTTTTGAAGCATTTGGAGCTGTCAAGAATTTGGAGCATTTGGAGCTGCTGGAAACATTTGGAGCTGTCAAGCATTTGGAGGCTGTTGGAGCTGTTGGAGCCATTTGGAGGCCGTTTGGAGCATTTGGAGCCATTTGGAACTGTGTTAAGCATTTGGAGGCTGTTGGAGCTTTTGGAGCCATTTGGAGGCCGTTTGGAGCATTTGGAGCCATTTGGAGCTAAGAAGTAGTCGTTGTACATCTATACAGGGCTAAATTTTTATAAGATTGCTGGCTTTCGCAAGTGATTCTGTAGTAGGATATAAATTGTGTAATAAATATTATGTTTGTAAAAGACTTTTAGGTGTTTTATTCCTCGAACCTTACACTTTTCTGGTATTTTAATAAAATTTATTTTAGCTTCGTCCAGGATTGTGTCAAGGACCTTAGTCGATCTAATCAATCAGTATATAGATTACAAATTTATTTAATGAGTTTTGAACTTTTTCCCGAATCTCTAGCATTACAATTACGAATTTCCAATATGGTGGTCTTGATGTCTGATTGGATGATGGTAGTAGATGATTTAAAGTCTCTTTAAGAATGTTGAACATGGTTTATTGGAATTATTATTATTTTTTCATAAAATTAAATGTTTTGCGTCGATCGAGGATCGAACCAAGGACTGGAGCGGATCGAATCGATATGTAAGTTAATGAGTGATTTATTTAATGAATTTTGGATTTTTTCCCGCTTTTCTAGCTACATTATTACATGATTTCAAGATGGCAGTCGAATTTCATGATGGCGGGGGCACCTCGGTAATAAATGATTACTGCACTGTAGCGGGTTAGAATAAAATTATCCAGATGGAAATGTACTCTATAATACAAGTACACACACAAGATGGCGTACTCCAGCAGGTGGTATCCTCTGGTAGCATGTACTGAACATAAAATGTCGGATCCATGATGGTCGACAAGGACAAAGTCAAATTTCAAGGTCAAGTCCAAATTTCAAGGTCAAGTCCAAAGTTCAAGGTCAAGGTCAAATTTCAAGGTCAAGGTCAAATTTCAAGGTCAAGGTCACAGTTCAAGGTTAATGTTCAATGTCAACAGTTGAGGACACAAGTATAGTGACCAGATAATTATACTACATGGTATCGGCACACTCTAGCTGACGAAAACAAGATGGCGGACATGATGTCATACCAGTTGATGATATATACCTTGGTACTGGTGGTGGTAGATCAGTCTAGGTAGCTTTCATGGAGGAAGGATCGACCGTTTACTCTCGCCGGGAATCGAACCAAGGACGTACATCGATATAATCAAACAGAATTCAAATACGTAAATTTTTTGATGAATTTTGGTATTTTTTTATTAAAATCGGATAATAAATAAAGATTTTCAAGATGGCGTCCAAATTTCAAGATGGCGTACATGACGTCATACTGCCGGATGATATATATGCTATGAAAAAAGTGGTGGGAGTCAGTATGCCAGCAGTCACTGTGAGGGAAGGATCGGTCGCCATTTTTTTTTTGCCCTCACCGGGTTCGAACCGAGGACTCCGAACTCCGTGTCGTAAAAGTTTATTTTTTAAATATTTTTTATTAAAATTTTATTATTTGAATTTTTTTATAATTTTTAAAAAAAAATTCATTAAAATCGGATAATAAATTTAAAGATGGCGGCCGTAACGGAAATTGCAACGATGACGTCATCATCCAATATGGCGGCAATCACATCACCGGAATTTTCGAGAACACACAATTACGTCATCCAAAATGGCAAATCCAAAATGGCGGATCCGAAATGGCCGCCGGGGTCAAGGTCAAGGTCAAAGGTCAAGGTCACAACCATCCAAGATGGCGGTCATAATCCTAGATGACGTCAGAGGCTTATCGGAGGCTGTAGACAAGGATGCTTAAGCCTCTTTTAGGAATTTGGGTTCTTTCTAGGGCAAAACGACTTTTGAGGATTTTTGAAATCCTAATTTTTGGATTGTGGAATTTTTTGCGATTTTTTGGCGGAATTTTTTTCACAGAAATGTAAATTTTGACGAATTTTGAGGAATTTTGGGCAATTTTTGCCCAATTTTGGCGAATTTTGAGGATCAAATTCAAGGTCAAGGTCAAAGGTCAAGGTCATAACCATCCAAGATGGCCGCCGTGACGTCACAATCCAATATGGCGGACACCGGCTCAGGCTCCACGCGCCAGCGCCAGTGCCAGTAGCCCCATTCCTATACTACTTGAGTGGTTTACGAAACTATCGACATAAGTTGGAAAGAAACTACCTAATCACGAAACACAGGTGATGCTACAGTGTTTTAAATTTCAACTGGTCTCGGAATCTTTTCGTGAAATATGCATGCCCCTACTAATATGGCATAACTTTTCTGCCGAAGATCTGGACCGTTCCTATTGTGGCAATAAATAGTCTGCTGTCACAGTATTCGTCGCACATTTCACGTACACTTCCCACGTATGTATTAATGTAACTTACTGAACACAAGTTTAATGAGCCTTTGCACACGATTTGCAGCTTATGAGGACCTTAATTGCCTCACTGTCAGGTGAGACAGGCTCCTCATCTGGTATGGACCATGCGACACTCCTGGCGGTGCTCTTAATCCCATCATGCAATGGGCGACGCCTCCAAGATTCAAACAATCTAATTTTTTGACAGTTTGTAGCGCCGCGTCACCGGAGTGACAGCCAATCACATTCTGTAGTTCAGAAACACCACCGGAGATCTGAACGGCCATCACTTGTTATTTTATTACGTGGATTGCTATTAAATTCTCCATATTTGTATATATATTTTTTTCCAAAAACAAAAGAATGTTCAGAATAAAGGCTTTCCAACAAGGTAAAAAAAAACTAAGCAGTACCCGCGCTGGTAGCTAAGCAACGACGAAAACAAAAAAAAATAAAGTTTTCAGTTTCCTCTATTGTAATAGTGCAATGTTTATGTCTGAAATAGTAATGACTAATACCTAATTTGGTTTGACAAGATATGAAAAGATTGTTTTTTTAGATTGATGTTTTTTTGTTAGAAATTTTTATCCTAACTGGCATTGTATTTGAATAAATTTATTTAAAATTGAATTTATTTTGAATAAAAAATTTTAAAGAAAATTTACCAAAAGTTAATATTTTTTATTATTACGACCTCTATTTGTGGGCATTTTGTGATTATATAGCTTTTGTGATAACATAAGACTACCTTAAAAAACAGCAATAATATATTAATTGTTATGTTTAAGGAAAAGAATATTTAAATTACAAAAATACTTTTTATGTATGTGTACGCTAGCTAGAAGTTATACTTCTTTTTATTCAACACAGAATTTTTTTGAAATCTATTTTTTACAATAAATAATAAAAAAATCAGTATTCAATATTAATATAGGTTTACAAACATGTTTATAAAATTAATTATTTAATTCAGTTAAATTATTTAGATATATTTATAAAAATAATGAAATTCAATAAATATGCTGAATATTTATTCTAATTTATTAATTTTAATTGTTTATTCAAAAATAATATATTTTTCATGAAAATAAATTATACAGATGGGAACTAAAAAAAATTAACTCACTAATATAAAAACACTTTAAAAGTTTACAAGGACCACTTCTATCATTAGTATTCACAAAAAATAAAGGTTTTTAAACATATTGACCAGTTGTCAATATCAATCACTAAATTTCTGAACGCGACTCACACTTATCTCCGCACCCGCTGCTATAATTCACTACCGGAGCTGTTACATAGACTATCAAATCATTCTATTTGCAGAGTGAAAGTTTAAATAATATAATGAAACATCTCCGATAAAAACGAAAAAAAAAAGAAAAAAAACAGAAAAAATACTAAACCCCGGCTTGGACCTGATCTTGAACTTGATTTTTTATGAAAATACTTCTTACGTTGTTTCAGTTCATTAAAATGTTAAATCTTTATAGTTTCCGCACATGTTAGAAAGACTACAAAATATTATGTTGTAAAGGATATTAGTACTAACGGTATTTAAAAATTTTAGTTTTTATTTCCTATGCAAAATTCATGGAAATTCATTTCATAAGAAATGTAATCAATTTAATATTACTTTAGATATACCTAGTATAAAATAATGAATCCAATGGACTGAGCTATGTATTTATGTAATATTATTATAGAAATACGATAAACAAATATATATTTGCTAAAAGCACAATTTGTATAACCCCGGAAACTGTTATTAAAAAAAGTAAAGTTCCCACAGCATGGTTTTGAATCTCGTTGCTTTACCTTATTAACCGCTCACTATAACAACTGCGCTACAATTGTTTTTTAATGTTTGATTGTCTAGTGATTTTCATCACCTCCCAACAACAACAACAGTATAATTGACTTTGACAAATCGTTGACAAATTATGTTTACATAATTACGCCCATGCCTTACCCGGGATTCGAACCCAGAACCTCTCTCTCTGCAAGCTAGTGTGCATAAGACTATGTTACGGAGGTCGGCACTACGAAATCTATAAGAGGAATGAGTATTGTAATTATTATAATACCAGTATCCTTACGTTTTTTAAAACTTGAAATTACTTTTTACTTTGACTATTTTAGTTTACTAAATATTTTTCCAGGATAGTTTCACTATCATAAATTTTCATTTGAAACACCAATACGTTTGTTATGACCCCTAATTTTTATGAAATTCACTTTATATGGGTTTATGTTCATACACATGTGTATGATATCTCCCTGTGAAAATTTCGTTTCCTGGTGCGCGCTCATCGTCAAAATTCAATCTCATCATTTTTCCATTACGTTCCTAAAGAAGTATAACTACAAAAAAAACATTAATCATTTACCTCGTTACTTCTACAGACCTTAAAATTTTTTAGATGATACATATAGCAAGTCCAGAGCCCTACAAGCCAAAGTCAACATGAACATTCTCGCCTGAATAACAATATTTTTATCGGGCGTCCTCGAGAAAGAGTTACTACAGAGTGGTTTGCGTAGCCAAGATGTACTCAGAACTATGCAGCCGAAACATCTTTCTGTAAAAAAAAAAAAAAAACCGAACCGCAAGTTTATACCATGCATGCAAGCAGTTGAAAGTAAAATAGGAATGCGGAGAAGGCGATACAATGTTTCCTGCCCGTGGGAACAAAAGGTTTGAAATGTGAGTAGCAATATGCGTGCGCGAGCTCAGATTTATTGCTCTCCACTCGGAGTGAGGCCAGAGGTGATATCGGCTCGGGAGGAACTTCTGATTCCACACTCGGCTGCCGGAGGGAAGTCTTGCGAGCAGGGGTTGGCAGCATCCCTGAAGGCACGTCATCGTCGGGAATGTTTGGCGGTACCAACCTTCCCGCGATCCCCCCGCTGCGCGTGGGTGCTGTGTTGTTCCTCGCGGACCGATCAAACACCATGATGCTGTGTGCGTATTATCTACCGGGAAGCCTTCTTTTCACAGACGAGAGAGCCAAAACCCGAAGTTCCCCGAAGTTCATGTTCTTTTTCCGTATCTTTAATGTAGCTATCCTAACCAAATCAACCATCCACGATGTTTTAAAGTATTTATAATGTAGCTAACCTAACCTAAATGACCATTAGTATCCTTTTATCAACACCGCCGTATTTATTTATAATGAACCAAAAAAACCGAAGATGCACGATCGGGCGTGTTTGGCTCTCTCGTCTGTGAAAAAAAGGATTCCCATTATTTACCTCCTAAAAGTTTTCAGAGTCGTGATATGTCATGCAGGTTGTCCGATTGACCGTACGTCCATAAAAGAATGTCCCATTTATATATTTTTTGAAATACTATCGACGCTTAAGCTATGTAGAGTTTTGGTTCAAGGTCACAATTAAAGAGTAACTCAAACAGTTTCAGATATGTGTATGCGCGAGTACTGCTTTGTTGTTTTCTCGCTTGCAGCGCCACCTACGCAAAATGGCGACTCCCGAGCTAAAGCGTTTTGTGTTCTGCAATTTGGTATGAGTGAATCTGTAATTTATGTTCAACATGCGTTTCGTTTTATGTTTTACTGTTGAATTCCCTGGCCGTGGAATCGGTCGTAATGTTTCAGACAACAGAGCTTTCTTTCGCTGGCCTCCACGTTCACCTGAAATAACGCCATGCAAATGTTTTTCCTTTGGTTAATAGTATAACTTAAACTGTTATAATATACCATTGAAACTGGGACATTTATTATGTATATTCTGTATTACATTCTTGCCTGTATTTTGTCAATGAATTCATTAAAATTTAAAATTATTTTAATTTTAAACCGACGTTAAAATCGTTTATTCATCTGATGTGGCCAAACTGAGATTAATGTAATTATTATGATAAAGTGCAAATATTTCAGGTTAAAAATGTATTTCCTTTAATGTTATAACATATATGAGCTAGAAAAACAACTTAACCATTAACGTAACTCTGAAGTACTTACTTTGAAAGTCCTACTGTTCAAAGCAATAAAATTGTTTTAAAAGGCATTTGTTGGTATCTCAGCGCGGACATAGGGGAATATGCAATTACTAGCTGACAATCCCGCATCTCGCTACGGCAGTCTAGGGGCAGAACATTATCCTACTGCTCACTATGCATGTCCCTCCCCGTTGGTACTCATTTGCGGTTCCTCAAATAATAAAAAAAAAAAATGATACAACTCCTGGAGTTGCTTGGATTCTGGGTCGTAGACGCGTCAAAAGCGAAGATATCACCGAGTTCCGGTCGACGTTTAAATGGCTATCATCAGGAGGCAGTTATCCACTGAGGTTATTTTAACGTGAAAACGTCTAATAAATCGATGAACGCCGGCTGCACACACGAAAAAGTGTCCCGTTACGCACATTGTTCCATTACGCTTTGTCCCGTTACGCTCAATGTACGCTTGCGCCGCATCTATCTCTCTTCCACTCGATTGGCCTATGCGTCCGAGGAGAAGAAAGACAGCGGCAGCACACAACTTTCATCTACACGTGAACTGTTTCGTCGACTTGTTATAAAGTGAAGTGAAAAGTTAATGTGGTTTTCATTGCTTATTACAACAACAATTCCGGCAATAGAGGTCAATTATTTCTTGCATTTAAAAAATCTGATTACTAGTATAATTTCAAGTATTTATTCCTTTATTATTAAAATAAAAATGATTCAATTTTATTCATAAAAGTATGCAATCATTTCATTAATGTTTTGTTATGACGTCACGTTAAACTATCGTCTGTAAACCGACTTTACAGATAACCAATTTTTTTTTCCTAGCCTAAGTTATTCTAAGTGTGTAAGGGGAGGGTCAAGTTAGGGGAGGACCTAAGTGGGTCTCAGGCCGAAGCCTATACACTCTGCCATGCGGGTTTTTAACCATGCAGGACTAGGGCGCGTGCATCGTGTGCTATTGGGGTTTACTGGCCAGCCATGGCTGCGATTGGCGCCATGGTCGTCTAGCTTAGAAGCTAACTAATGTGAGCCAGGTAAAACCTGCTTAGACACATGGAAAACCCTGGGCCGGGTCATGAGGGAATCAAAAAACATGCATTAAGCAAGCAGGTAACTACTGGACAAGAGGGAAAAAGGTCCAGGTATGAAGAGTTGGGCCGGGCTGAAAAATCAACCATGCAGGGGTTGGGTGCTTGTGCCTTGCGGCCCGCATTGTTGTAGTTGGGCACACCTGGGTTATTATTAACCAGGGGCGCATGCGCCCCCAGGGGTGGGCAACTTCACTCGTCAGCCCAGCCCAGCTGCCCAGGCAGCCACAGCAGTGAATAAAGATGGCCGAGAGCATAAGAAGTGCTCTCGACGGTGGGCAGACGAGCCAGTAAACCGGCTCGAACTGCGGGCGCACGGGGTGCCAGGCAGCCTGGTGTTGCGCCATCTTCATCTTCCTTCTTCAAGTCGACAGCCAATTACCTTTCAAGCCAGGGTGGGGGAGGGTCCCAAACCTCGCTGCCCAAAATCCCCGAGACGGTTGAAGGTCGCGCCGCTCGAGGCTACTACTGCCAGGCTACAGTAGCCCCAGCCGAAGGTCCCTGAAGTCTTCCTTCGGAGTTCCGAGGCGTTTCAGTTCCGTTGCGTGCGCATCAGTCCACAGCTCCGCAAGTTCCAGCCCGCAGTTCGTCTACACTTCGCATTTTTTCAGCACATCGAGCTCCCCTGCGGGCCTTCGCCGACGGAACTGCTTCCTGCCACGCGCCGAGCTGCATTCAGGCTACCTTTCACACCGACAGCCGTGACAACGACTCCACCGGGCCGGCCAGTAGTTATTGGTTATTCACAGTGACTGCAGCGAGTAGCTGGGATGTGTATCCGCCACCCGCGGGACGCGGTCGGTAGCAGATGGCGCTGCTAGGCCGCCTCCAGGCAGCCACACTGCCAGCCCTCGGTTACCCAGCAGGGCGCAGGGAACTCCCGGCCAACATTCCGCAGGAGAGATGCGCGCGCCCCGAGAGACGACCGCACTGCCCTCAGGTTATTAGTACAGATCTGCGAAATTCGCGGTTTCGATGGCCTTCAGGAATGACTGCACATACCCATGTACACTCGTTCAAATAACGCAAGTTCATTGGCTGCCAACTTGTAAGTCTTCTCAGCTGGTTTGTCTGAGATTCGATCCTTCTTTGCTTGAGGGTTTATAACTGGTTTAGATTCGTCCAGATGAACAGTAAGCCAATAGCAAAATTATCTAAGAGGTATATGTGTTTGAATTGTAGCCTATCACCGAATGAATCCGCGAATTTTGCAGGTCTCTAGTTATTAGAAGTTCTCCTGCCTTTTAATAGCCTTACCTTAGAGGGGAATGTTTCCCGGTTGGCTGCAGCTGTGAGCCAATCAGAGTCTTACTTTATCCTGGTTGGTGTGTTGGTTTAGCAAATCCGAGCTGGTCTTCTGTTATTGGCTGGGAGTGTTGGCCAATCAGTGGCCTCTTCTCTTCTGGTTGGCTGACCCAATAGGCCAACCAGAAGAAATGAATACTCGTATTGGTTCACAGTTGCAGCCAACATGTTTTTTTTTAAATATAATCCAGCAAAATGAAGCTTCTTAAGGTAGGTAAAATGTTTAATTTGAATGACAAGAATATCGAAATATAATATATTTATTGGTATTATTGGGTGAATATAAATATTATTTACATTGATAGTATGAAATCTCCATTTCGAGTTAATTAAGAAACATTATTTCCTGAACAAGTACAAAAGATATATTGATATTGACTTCATAGTTTCATGTAAATTAAGTATATTGATAATATTTTGGAAATGTATGTCATTCTTAATACTTTTTTTAAATGCTGTAATGTGTAACATTTTCTATATGTTATATTTAATACGAAACTTTTTTTTTCTAAATGCTTTAACCAAATCGTTGAGAAACAAGTGTGTGTTTCATTATGAACTAATTTAAAATCACTGCAAGCTTTGCTGTAAATTGTTATTAATGATAAATAATGACAAAATAAAAGAGATTAAAAATTAAATTTTATCATTCTCATGTTTCTATGATTAAAAACAACATATATATAAGCCTAGATATTGTTTATATACATAGTTGTCCATATCAATGTAATGCTTGCAACTTTTAGATATATGTCTACGTATTTTTATTTGTTATAGTATTACGTTGTGTGATAAGTAAACTCTGTGTGCTAGTATGTGAAAATCATAATAGTGAATAAATTTGTAGTTCATACTAAATATATATTATTAAGTCCAAGCTTATAATTAGAGAGAATGCTAAATCTTTGCAATATAATTTTTGTTACACACATTAATATTAATATGTATTATAATAAAAAGTATTTTTGTAATTCTGGTGACCTGTACAAGTTCTATAAGTCTCCATAAATTCACACCACTAAAGAGACAGTTAAATGTAATTTCAAACCAAAAATATTTAGGATTCTTTCAAAAAATTAATTTAGACTTTATTTATATTTCAGAGAAATTTTACAGTTGCAAACACAGTAATAATTACAAGGCAATGCAAATAAATAATAGTTTAAAAAACTAAAAACTCGCTTATATAGAAAATCCAACTAAAAAATAGAAAATAAATTTTAATAAATATAAATTAATAATAGTGTAAATAAGAAGAAAGGTATTTTATTATTAAAAAAGCGTGGGGTGCATGGTGTCAATAGTTATAAATATTTTATGGACATTCATGAGTAGACGGATTATTATTTTGACAATATCTTAAAACGCACCCCACGCCTTGTTTTATAATAAATTAATTTTTTTGTTATTTACGCTATTATTAATTTAAATTTATTAAAATTTATTTTCTTATTTTTTAGTTGGTTTTTCTATAAAAGCGTGTTTTTAGTTTTTAAACTATTATTTATTTTTCATTTTTTAGTTGGATTTTTTTTATTACATCAATTTTCTATTAAAGTGAGTTTACTAGATATTGGCTGCTTTTAAAATATATATTCGATATTGCGTGTTCAAGAACTATAATACACAATATTTTCAATATCCTACTAAAAAATAACAATGATATTCAATAAAATCAGGAAGTCATTGATGTTTATTCTAAGTCGGTAACTTATTCGAGAAATAAGCAAATTGGGCGCCTGCTGCCTCCCTTGGATAAGATAGCCGGTTCTCAGGTTCCCTCTCCAAAAATTTCATTTTATTCAAAGTCGGTAACTTATCCGAGAAAAAGGTGATCGGCGCGCCTGGTAGTTTCCCTTCTTGGTCTTGGCGCAAAGACACTACCAGTTTAGGAAAACAAAAAATCGCTAATCCTGATTATCCTAGTAAGGATAACGGGTCTAACTGTTTAAAATATTGAATTGTCACCAGTCCTTGATAAGTATGCCAAATTTCGAGTTAATCCAACGTTTTGAAGGGGGTCAAAAACATGTTCAAAGATTCCGTTACATACTAATATACAAGGACCATTGCCTACCCCCCCCCCCCCCCCCCCGGAAGGTCTTATGGTGCGCGAAGGCCCTGGATGCACGTCAAAATTAAGTACTTTCATTGTCCCAAATTTCGAAAACTCGGGGGCAAATGACCTTTCTCCTGGGGGGGTGGGGGGAGTGTTGAGAGGTTGAAGACCACGAATTGCTCGGAAGAGCTCGAAAAAGAATCAATTTTTGAAATTTGTTTAAATTTCGGGGTTTCGAACCCCCCCTTCCCCCCCCCCCGCGCACACACACACACACACACACACACAATTGAAGGGGCAGTCGACTTCGGAAAAATTTACTTCCATGCCCCGGACTAATGGACATACAAAAAGCGTGGTTATTGCCCATAGCAAAAAAGTAGGGTTTGTTGTCCCTATGCCCCCCCCCCCCTTTTTCACTTTTCGGGTAAAAGTAATAACATTATTGTATTGCCTTCGGTCCTTGATAAATCTACAAAGTTTGAATGAAATCTGGCCGTTTAAAGCGGGTCAAAATCGCACCCAAAGGAGTCGGTTACAAACATACAAACATACAGGTGAAGCTTATACAAAGCGTGTAAAAAAGGAGTTTATACATGTAATTTGATAATTAAAAGTAATAATAACTTTGGCCACTCCCTTTTGGAAAAAGAGTGGCTCTGAGAATTGAGATGGCTTCAGTGTTTACTAGATGTAAGTTAAATTTGTGCTATGATCGAAATAACAACAGCCACCACTCGTCGCAAGGCGTGGGAACTGTGGCTGGTCACTGGTGAAGAAAGTGATTACCACAACATCAGCACTTACTTAGAGAACAAAAATATTTCAACTAGCAGCATGATTGATATAATTTTCACATTTTAAAAATAAATAAATAAATCTAAAAAAATTATGTCAAAACTTTAATTTATCAAAATATATTTAATACCAAATATTATATTTATTGACAATTTTAAAGTTAACATGTTATACTACAGTAAATCTATAGAAAATCACTGCTACAATATTCATACTTTAATTTTTTTTACATTCACTATCGTTTTGAACATAATTTACCTTATATATTCTTGTAGCTGCTCATTGCCGATTCATATTTAAATATAAGAAATGTTTGTGTTATTTCCGTTGACGTCTTACACACATTTCTTTCCCTCAAAATAACGGTTTATGGGACCAATTTGGTAACTGTTCATGTCATTTGTACTAAATTGTTCGTGCCTTGACTAAATTCTAGCTTAATATATGTTATTTATTATAAAATAATTACAAATACAGCTTATACTCCATAAAAAAAACTAAACTAAAATAATAAACTGAAAGACACGTAATACTAATTTAAATAAATATGTAATAAGCAGCATGCAATGAACAAATGTTTCCAGATATTTTCAGTCATGTGCGCTGCTAAACTAACGTACTAAATTTTAGGGCCAGTAAGCTGAGACCTGTGATGTGGGTGTTATATCTTTAATTCGCCGTTTTGTGTGTATTACGGCTCCTACAGAAATGTGACTGGACTTTGCATAATTTGGGAACGCAGAACCATTACAATGGAGAAGGCCTGAAGTGCTACGAACAATGAAATTCATTTGCGTTGGCTCTGTTAATGAAACATGAGTTGAGAGAGAGACAGAGAGAGAGAGAGAGAGACAGAGAGAGGCCCACTTGTGTTTGCCGCATTGTATGGCCTGTTGGTGTCAGGTTAGACAGCCTTAGTCTTGAACTACTGGTTGGAGTGTTTCAAAATTTTCTGCTTGTAAAGGTTAAAACTTTTTCCATTGTCTCCATATATTTTAATACTGTAATAGAGTCAACTTACTTCAATTAATTTTGTCAGTAAAATTTAAATCTGGAAAAGTGCACAGTAGTATGTATTAAGATATTATTTGTAATGAATGAATATTTTATATATATATTTGTTACTAGCTGACCCGGCAGACTTCGTACTGCCTAATTAAATTGCAATAAAGTCCAGACAAAATAATTTGTAATGTGAAATTTTTTTGTTCCTACATATATTATAGTCGGGGCAAAAAATTCTCCTGAACAGAACCGTCACCCTAGTGATATGGCGTTGTGAATAAGAAATATAATTAAATAAAACATATATAAGCATTTAAAAATAAGTAATCTCTTTACTGATAATCATGTGAAACATAATAAGTTTTATTTTCATTGTAGTGCTTTGTGATATACGATGTTGTTTGTTTGATTATCTGGCGCATAGACAAACAAATCTGATGGTTTTCCAACACGGGAACAGGCAACATACAATTGACCATGTGAGAAACATGGGTTTTCCAGATTAATACCACCAACACTTAATGATTGCCCCTGGGACTTGTTTATGGTCATAGCAAAAGCAAGCCGAACTGGAAACTGTAGTCGTTTAAAGTCAAACGGCACATCATTCGGAATCATTGGGATGCGAGGTATGAGAACGTCCTCTCCTTTATATTTTCCTTTCAGTATAGTTGCTTCTATCACGTTGTTTAGTAATTTTTTTATTGCTAACCGTGTGCCGTTGCAAAGACGCGGTTGGTTGATATTTCGCAACATTATAACAACCGATCCAACCTTTAATTGAAGGTTGTGAGGTGGCAATCCTGGCAAATCCAGCGAGTTTAAAAATTCTGGTGGATAATTCACTACATCATCTTGGTTAGTAGCGGAATCAACTGATTTATATATCCTCGATTCGCCTGTAATTTGTTCTTGTAATTTTTTATTTAATTCATTTACATATATGTTTTTTGCAGCCAATATAGCTCGTTCGCTCAACCAATCATGGTTTCTGTAATTTTGAGAAACATCTGGAAACACCTTCTGAAAAAGTTCATCTTTTGATCGAGTTAACTGACAAAAACTTGGAGGAATGTTAATGCAGCCAGTCAACATGTCTATAGGAAATTTGCCATTACCAATGTCAACGAGTTGTTAAGAGAATATGTTTCCAGATTGGTCATTTTGCAACTCGACACGCATATTCTTGCGTAAATGAAGTACTTTGACATGTTTCCACAAATTGGAGGACTTAAGACATGCATTGAGTTCATCAGCTGGTGTTGATCGTGGAATCACGGGCAATGTTTGACGAAAATCTCCTGCTAATAAAATCATAGCACCACCAAATTGGTTATGATTGCTCCGTATATCTTTTAATGTTCTGTCTAGAGCCTCCAAAGATTTTTTATGTGCCATCGTGCATTCATCCCAAAAAATTAATTTTCATTGCTGCAAGACCTTTGCCATTGCAGAGTTCTTAGAAATGTTGCAGGTAAGAGTTTCATTGCTTTGCATATTTAATGGTAATTTTAATGCTGAATGGGCTGTTCGACCACCTTCAAGCAAAGTTGCTGCGATTCCCGACGAAGCGAGTGCAAGTGCAATTTTATTTTGTGAGCGAATCGTTGCTAATATTAATGAAATCAAAAAAGTTTTTCCTGTACCAGCAGGTGCATCTAAGAAGTAAATCCCTCCAGTTTCATCATTTATTACTTTCATAAGATTATCAAATACATACTTCTGTTGTTCATTCAACAGTGGAAGGTTCGTTTGAATTAATTCTTTTAAAGTGTTGAGATCATACATTTTTTTCTAGATTCAACTTTTGGTTAAAATCATCATGCATTGGACGATTGGACGTGGCCAGGCCTAATTGAATTAATAGTTTGTTTGACATCATCAAGCACATGTCCTCAATTGAAATCAATGCTTCGTTGTAAATTTCTTCACTGATTTGTATATTTGGATTTCCCATTCTATTTCGTATTTTATACAAAATATCATCAAACATATTATCTTTGTACTTGATCCACAAATCAATTGGGTTTGATGGGAAGCATGTAGATAAGATTATAGAAAACAATGTTCGTATTTGATGAGCGTGTGATGATATTACAGCATCATTGAGAGTTTGATCCCAATGAGCGTCATTTTCTAGCAATTGCAAATGTTGACAGGCTTCCCTGTAAGATCCACACAATTCACCATCAACAGTTCGTAAATGTTGGAATGATTTTGGGCCACGTACATTGACTAATAGTAGTCGTAAATAAAAACATTCATCATTGCTTGGATGTACTGAATAAATTCGACCAATGGCATCGGTGGAATACACATCTGGGTATCCTTGAACATGTTTCCCTTGTTTCCGTCTTATAAATCTCCTTGAGGAATGATTCCAAGTATAATATTTTGGCATTTCAGAATATAACAATGTTTGTGCAAAATAATCGTTTTGGCACGTCTCAAAAAACTGGTTAATGTAGTAGATGGTGGCTGAGCAGCTCTTTGAACTGCGTTCTGTGCTGTAAAATACACTCTTTGTCCATTTTCTAAATGCACAGCTAAGTGAACAACAGAAGGGTGTCTCTCATGAATAGGAAAAGAAAATATTCGCCATACTGCTTCATTACTACTAACATAGCGGCCCATTTGGTATTGTGTAACTTCATCATTGGAATTCTCTCCACCAATTCCAATCACAGCCATATCACTTCCTTTGGTTACATATTTGCAAATGTATTTAATAGATTTCACTGAATGGCAAGATTCAACGTTGATGTGTGCTTTGAAGGTTTTTGATAAAAGGGGTGAATATAGGACAATCCAACGATTATCTATTTCAATATCTTGTTGATTTAATTTGACAATTGTCGACCTTCCATTGCCTGCTGTCGATCGTCGACGATACAGTGGATAACCGTCATTACCAGTAATTGTTTCTGATATTAATGTCCGTGGATATCGTTTTGAACATTTACCATCCATCATACATGGTGAATTTTGATTAAGAGTTCCACAGGGACCATGTATCATATTTTTGATAACTAACTCATGCAATCCAGGATCTACTTGTACATTAGGGATTTCTGCTGATATCACTGCATCAACTTCATTTGGCCTTATATTTTCAACCAACCAAATCAAAATGTGTGCATGTGGCAATCCTCGTTTCTGCCACTCCACAGAATACATCCAGCAGCGTGTCTCACCAAACACATAATGTTTTACGATGAAATCCATTAAAGATTTCAATTTTTGTCTAAAGACTCTTGCTGTAATATCATGACGATCAATGGGTGATTGCCCAGGGAATAACTCCTGCTTGATTTCTATCCGTTGTGGATTGCATGTAAATGTGATGAACAAATCTGCTGTACCATAATGACGAACATACGACATGGCATCTTGAGCATATTCATGCATATGTTGAGGGCTTCCAATGTATGTTGCTGGAAGAATAGTCATCCGACCAACATTCTGTGCATTTCCATCAGTATTAATCGCATCTCGAAGGTGAATATACTCTTCAGATCGGAGTTTGGTCTGATTCAACCTAATGAATGTTAATCTCTCCGTTTCAATTTTAACATACATGTCAAAAATATATTTGTGATATAATCGCTGACATTTCAATATGTGATTGTCTTCGTTTTCCCGAATCATTAGGCGGTATGAATAATAGTTCATTGAACTGACTTTTTTGTTCGTTTCGGAACCTGTAAATAGATTTTGTTTAATTAACATTGTTGAAATATAAAATTAAAATCTATAATATATCTACTAAGATATTACCGGCATAGATAAACTAATATTTTAATTACCTATTATGGGATTTATTTTTTTTATTGAGAAATCATAGCCATCTTCACCTTGCCACAATATAATGGGATATTGCAGTGCATCATATGAGCGGTGTGTTTCTTTTATACGTTGTAATTGATCATTCCGACGATGTAAAACAATACCACGGGATTCCAAGTTTTCTCCAACTACAACGATAGCAACTTCATCAATAGTTGGTGCATTAAAACGTCTTGCATGTT
The DNA here is from genome assembly GCF_032445375.1 of Bacillus rossius redtenbacheri. Taxonomy (NCBI): domain Eukaryota; kingdom Metazoa; phylum Arthropoda; class Insecta; order Phasmatodea; family Bacillidae; genus Bacillus; species Bacillus rossius. The sequence continues at coordinate 15,522,352 of NC_086338.1, read as the reverse complement.
GACCCCCAGGTGTTTTATCAGCTCTGATTACAATTTTGTGATTATCTGATGGCATCAGATCCAGGGCAGTTTTAAACAATATAATCAATTGATTGTGTTCATGAAATAAAGTTTGTAATTGTTCTACAATAGACCTCTTTACTAAATTGTTATGTGCACAACGCATATTAATTTCTTGTGCTGAATTGCCCATGAAATAAATTTGCAGGAATTTGTAGTTGCTATCTGACAGTGTTAACAGTGAACCGGCTCTGTGATATATTTGGCCTTGTATCTGTAAATTAAAAAAAAATATAATTTTTGCACCAAACACTATAAAATAAAATAAATAGTCAAATTGGGGTATAAATTTATGGATTATCAGTGATCAAACTTAAATATATTTTTTTCTTAAAAATTATATCTGTCTCCTAATTAGTTGTAACTAATATCTATCATCAAATAATTATATTGTGTTTCAAAATAATAAATGTGTTGCTAAAAATGAATCAACAAATAATATGATGACTAAGTGATGATTATGATTAGTGACACATCTTAACATAGGTGACAGAACATATTGTTCGCTAAAATAATTATGATTAATTGATATAATACATACCTTGAACGATGGCATAAAATTTTCCCGAACTACATTTGTTGAACCAAATGAAGTCATTTGAAAGCAATTGTTATATTGTTGAATATTTGTCAAAAAGTGTATGGAATCTGTTCCTATTCCTGAAACCAATGAGTACATGGCTCTGGTGGTGGTTCCAATGGTATCAATTTCACTTTACCATTTGCGCAACACAATCCATTAGCTTCGTTTTCATATTTCAATGCCTTACAATGTGAGCAAACCGAGTCCATGGAACCAATAACAACACATTGGTAGTTACTGTAGTCAATTGACACATCGTACCTGAAAGCAGCTCGATTCAAACTTGCGCGATTATTAGTTGAATGTCGCGCTTGCGCTTCACGCGTTTGTGATATCCGAATTCTTTCACGTTCATTTCGGCCGTTATGTTCTTGTGCAGCATGATTAGATCGGTAGTTAGCTTGGTTTGTAGCATTTCGGGTTCTTCTACCTAAATTGCTTCGTCTAATAGGAGGCATATCTATATTATAGATTATTTAGTCACATGCAATAATTAGCGATTATAGGTAAATAAACACTGCATAAAATACTATATAGGTTAAGAATTTGTTTCGTGTATCAGTTGACAAAAGCAAACTCATTACCTAACCATTACCTCATAACCTAAAATCCAAGAAAAAAAAACACTGACATTGACAGTTTGTTGTTGTTTCAATTTTTTTTTAATTTGATATGACTTGGAGTCAAATCCTTCAAGCCGTATTTAAAATAGGGAAATGAAATAATAAAAATTTAAACTTATGAAACACTTCTGGTAACGCTGGTTTTGTTGGACTGATGTAATGACTTGAAAACTGATGCATTTTAAAGTAAAACAAATGAAATAATATCGCGAAGCCGACCAAATTGAACTATTCGATTTCGGTTTTTTTTTTTATCTGTGCTCCAACGCACACTGTTTTGATATATGTGATTGAACTTTGTACAGAGGTAATAAAGTGCAAATTGACTCTTTGACGTTAGGAACTTACCTACATTGATTAAACAACAGTGAGTGCTTGTAATTCAATATGAACTTTATACAATAGCAATAAAGCTCGTTTTAGTTAGAAAACGTTTGTATGGGAAAAAGAAAAGGGCTGGTTTTAGGTTTTTTCCGGCAATTATTCGAATTTTTCTCGCGGTAAAAACCATCTTTGAACTTCAACGAACATTTAAAAAAAAATGGCTATATTGGTCCAGGCGTTGTTGAGTTATGCGCTTACCAACACATTTTGCGATTCATTTTTATATTATAGATTTGCACTACATATTTAATTAAGTACATTAAATTTCTCAGAGTACAAAATATAAATAACACAACGTAATACACAACGGAATTTTCTATGCATAACGATATCACTTTGTTGTTTATGCGTTCCCCTCCTTATTGGTACGATTAATTTTTACCTAAATAAAAAAATCAAATTAATATTTTGATATTCTACTTATAAATAAATATGTTAGAACTAAAATAAAAAGGGAAAAATATTATCCAAAACGCCTTTTATGATTCAAATTTTTTTTAGATTTTGATAAATTTGATAATTTATTGTTATTAAGAGAGGCCCTGTTGAAAATTATCACGAAAATAGTGCAGAAGAATTATTAAAAGAAATTTGTTTCATTCAAATCTTTAATGAAAACTGCAATTTTATTAGCTACGCACAACTGCAATAAAAATTAATAAAATATAAAATTGAAATATTCAGCAATTAAAATTTTTCATTGTAACACACATGGTGACATTACCCTTTAAAGATTTTTAAATGTCAGAAACGTAACATTTTGCCGTTAAACTAAATAAATTCACGAGATTCGCTTAGGAACGTCAAAAGCGAAAAATGCTAAAATATTTTAATAAAAAAATTGAACCGATTTTTTAAAAAACAATTGTTTCGAGGAGCCCATGCACCGAGGATGTATTCGCAAAATGTCATGGCTCTAGGATTTTCCGTTCCACGCAACACGTACGAGAGACAGTCAGACAAACAGACAGTCTCTATTTTTTATTAATATAGGTAATACATAACTAATAATTAAGACAAAATTTAATTTTTTTAACTTAGTTTATAAGGTTTAAGTAGGTATATAAAGTATGTATGAGGGCACCGGAGACCGGAGGGGGATCCGGGGATCCGATCCAGCCGCCTTAAGGCTTCGCTTCATCAGCCATGTTGGATTATGTCACTTCCTTCGACCATGCACACACGAAAAAGTGTCCCGTTACGTTCATCAGCCATGTACGCATGAAAAAATGTCCCGTTACGAGTAGATGGAAAATACCGGTTCTGGTACAGGCGCAGGATCCAGGAACCGACCTTGAACATTGACCTTGAACCTTGACCTTGACCTTTGACCTTGACCTTGACATTTAACCTTGACCTTGAACATTACTTTGACCTTGAACATTGACTTTGACCTTGAACATTGACTTTGACCCTGAACTTTGACCTTGACCTTGAAATTTGACCTTGACCTTGAAATTTTACCCTGACATTGAAATTCGACCCTGACCTTTAGCCTTGCAACCCTCGATGTTGCCAACCTAATATCGTCATCTAATCCATATGCTAACCTAACCTAACCTAACCTAACATAACCTAAACTAAACTAAACTAAACTAACCTAACCTAACCCAACCTAACATAACCTAAACAAAAACTAAACTAAACTAACCTCACCTAACCTAATCCATATGCTAAACTATGCTAACCTAACCTAACCTAACCTAACCTAACCTAACCTAAACTAAACTAAACTAAACTAAACTAAACTAAACTAACCTAACCTAACCTAACCTAAACTAAACTAAACTAAACTTTTCTCACCTAACCTAATCCATATGCTAATCTATGCTAACCTAACCTAACCTAACCTAACCTAACCTAACATAACCTAACCTAACCTAAACTAAACTAAACTAAACTAAACTAAACTAAACTAACCTAAACTAAACTAACCTAACCTAACCTAACCTAACCTAAACTAACCTAAACTAAACTAAACTAAACTAAACTAACCTCACCTAACCTAATCCATATGCTAATCTATGCTAACCTTACCTAACCTAACCTAACCTAACCAAACCTAACCTAACCTTAACTTAACTAAACTAAACAAAACTAAACTAACCTAACCTAACCTAACCTAACCTAATCCATATGCTAATCTATGCTAACCTAACCTAACCTAACCTAACCTAAACTAAACTAAACTAAACTAACCTAACCTAACATAACCAATCCATATGCTAATCTATACTAACCTAACCTAACCTAACCTAACCTAACCTAACCTAGCCTAACCTTACCTAATGTAACCTAACCTAAACTAAACTAAACTAAACTAAACTAAACTAAACCTAACCTAACCTAAACTAACCTAACCTAACCTAACCTATTCCATATGCTAATCTATGCTAACCTAACCTAACCTAACCTAATCCATATGCTAATCTATGCTAACCTAACCTAACCTAACCTAACCTAACCTAACCTAACCTAACCTAACCTAACCTAACCTAACCTTACCTAACCTAACCTAACCTAACCTAAACTAAAATAAACTAAACTAAACTAAACTAAACTAACCTAACCTAACATAACCAATCCATATGCTAATCTATGCTAACCTAACCTAACCTAACCTAACCTAACCTAACCTAGCCTAACCTAACCTAACCTAACCTAACCTTAACTAAACTAAACTAAACAAAACTAAACTAAACTAAACCTAACCTAACCTAACCTAACCTAACCTAATACATATGCTAATCTATGCTAACCTAACCTAACCTAACCTAAGCTAACCTAACCTAACCTAACCTAACCTAATCCATATACTAATCTATGCTAACCTAACCTAACCTAACCTAACCTTACCTAACCTAACCTGAACTAAACTAAACTAAACTAAACTAAACTAAACTAACCTAACCTAACCTATTTCATATGCTAATCTATGCTAACCTAACCTAACCTAACCTAACCTAACCTAACCTAAACTAAACTAAACTAACCTAACCTAACCTAACCTAACCAAACCTAACCTAACCTAACCTAACCTAACCTTACCTAACCTAACCTAACCTAACCTAATCCATATGCTAATCTATGCTAACCTAACCTAACCTAATCCATATGCTAATCTATGCTAACCTAACCTAACCTAACCTAATCCATATGCTAATCTATGCTAACCTAACCTAACCTAACCTAACCTAAACTAAACTAAACTAAACTAAACTAAACTAACCTAACCTAATCCATATGCTAATCTATGCTAACCTAACCTAACCTAACCTTACCTAACCTAACCTAAACTAACCTAACATAAACTAAACTAAACTATACTAAACTAAACTAAACCTAACCAAACCTAACCTAACCTAACCTAACCTAACCTAATCCATATGCTAATCTATGCTAACCTAACCTAACCTAACCTAATCCATATGCTAATCTATGCTAACCTAACCTAATCCATGCCAATCTATGCTAATCCATGCCAATCTATGCTAATCCATGTCAATCTATACCAATCCGTATGCCAATCTATGCTAATTCATATACCAATCTATGCTAACCTGTATGCCAATCTATGCTAATCCGTATGCCAATCTATGCTAATCCATATGTTAATCCATGCTAATCCATTTGCCATTTTGTATTTCTAGAAATTTCCACCAACTTCGAATCGTGACGTCACCGTTGCACTTTTCGTCACGGCCGCCATCTTGGATTCGAATTTTTTTTTCGAACTTCAACTTTTCGAAATTTGATGTAAACATCAGCCGCCATCTTTTGCCTTCCTAATACATACCTAAGACATCACATTTGAAATTAAAATTATTATACAGCCACCATCTTTAATTCCAGCACAGACTACCAGATGGCGCTAAATTCAAAAATTAGTTGCCATAGGCGAAGCCATCTTGGTCCTCAAGTTGGTTGGTAGATGTCGCTAGTATCGCACACCAAATTCAAAAATTAGTTGCCAGAGACGCCGCCATCTTGGTTCTCAAGTTGGCTGGTAGATGTCGCTAGTATCGCGCGCCAAATTCAAAAATTAGTTGCCAGAGGCGCCGCCATCTTGGTTCTCAAGTTGGCTGGTAGATGGCGCCACCGTCGCCATATTTTAGTTCATATAATCGATACCAGATGATACCACCGTCGCCATCTTTAATTCTTAAAGTTACTGCCGGAGCGCGCCACCGTCACCATCTTTAATTCTTAAATTTACTGCCGGATGGCGCCAAGTGTTATGTAGTCAGTCGAGTCAGGTCGGGAACGAGTCGAGACAAGTCTAGACAGTCGAGACAAGTCGAGGACAAGACGAGACAAGTCGGTAGCCTGTATTCACCAAGTTCTCTGTTGCCGCCATCTTTAATTCATTTAGTCGCTACCAGATGGCGCCACTGTCGGCCATCTTTAGTTCAAGGCATTGTCGCCGGATGATGCCAAGTTTGAATTTAAAAACCTACAAGTGTTATGCAATGTGTAACCAGTCGAGACAAGTCGAGATAAGTTTGGAACATGAAGTCATATTCTAAACTACGTTTAATCTATATACTGATTGATTAGATCGACTTAGGTCCTTGGTTCGATCCCTGACCGATACAAAACAACTTTAATATTTTAATAAAGTACCACTAAAGTGTCAGGTTTGAGAAAATAAAAACACCGCAAGTTCTTTTAAAAAAACTTTTATTACATAAATTATACACTACCACAAGTACAAAAAACACACAGACAAATTACCAAAGTTTCGTGGATCTCTCGATTCAAACAGTCTTCTTACTATACGGACTATGTCCTTTACATGACTTTAAATGTCTATTCAGTTTATCAGCTCGACATATTGGTACACCACAATTTGCACACAAAGTCGAATTATCGACTTCATTAAAAGGACAGTGATATATTTCGTGTCGTTGTGCACTTCGAATATTTGCCAATGTTTTGTTACAAAATATACAGCTTGATTCCGATGAATGTGCAGCCAGTCTATCACAGTAGTTTATAATAGGGCATACTAGATCAGGGTTCAGGGTGTGGTGCCGGTGCCGATGTCCGCCATCTTGGATTTTTGACGTCACGGCGGCAAAAATTCCTCAAAAGTCCTCAAAAATGACTCAAAATGACTCAAAATTTCCCGTTTTAAGAAAAAAATTCCCGTTTTCGAGGGAAAAATTCCCGTTTCGAGGGAAAATTTCCCGTTTTAGTCCTTAAAAATCCCAGCGGCTAGAAATGTCCTGATAGAGGCTTAAGCATCCTTAACTCAAGCCTCAGTTAAGCCTCTATCAGGATGTGACCTTGACCTTTGACCTTGACCCCGACGGCCATCTTGGATCCACCATCTTGGATGAAGTCATTTCGTTTTCTCGAACATTCCGGCATTGTGTTATCTGCCATTTTGAATTATGACGTCATCGTTGCAATTTCCTTTATGGTCGCCATCTTTAAATTTATTATCCGATTTTAATGAAAAAAAATTTTAAAATTATAAAAAAATTAAATAATAAAATTTTTAATAAAATATTTAAAAAACAAACATTTACGACACGGAGTTCGGAGTCCTCGGTTCGAACCCGGTGAGGGCAAAAAAAAAATGGTGACCGATCCTTCCCCTGTGGCGGGGGGTGCTGGCAGACTGACCCCCACCACTTATGTCAATGCACATATACCATCAGGTAGTATGACGTCATGACCGCCATCTTGAAATTTGGACGCCATCTTGAAAATCTTTATTTATTATCCGATTTTAATGAAAAAAATTCCAAAATTCATCAAAAAATTAACGTATTTGAATTCTGTTTGATTATATCTATGTACGTCCTTGGTTAGATTCCCGACGAGAGTAAACAGTCGATCCTTCCTCCATGAAAGCTACCTAGACTGATCTATCACCACCAATACCAAGGTATATATCGTCAACTGGTATGACATCATGTCCGCCATCTTGTCTTCATCCACTGGAGACCACCATCTTGTTTTCGTCTGCTAGAGTGTGCCGAAATCATGTAGTATAATTATCTGGTCACCACACCTTTGACCTTGACCTTGAACTTTGACCTTGACCTTGAAATTTGACCTTCACCTTGAACTATGACCTTGACCTTGAAATTTGACCTTGACCTTGAAATTTGACCTTGACCTTGACCTTGAAATTTGACCTTGACCTAGAAATTTGACCTTGACCTTGAAATTTGACTTTGACCTTGAAATTTTACTTTGTCCTTGAAATTTGACTTTGTCCTTGATGTCCATCATGGATCCGTCATTTTATGTTCAGCACATGCTACCAGGAGCGACCACCTGCTGGAATACACCATCTTGTGCGTGTACTCGTATTACCATCATGCTAGTTTTATTCTAACATGCTACAGTGCAGTAATCATTTATTATTACTGAGGTACCCACCATCTTGAAATTTGACCGCCATCTTGAAATCATGTAATTATTTAGCTAGAAATGCGGGAAAAATTCCAATAGTCTCCGAAAAAATCATTTATTAATTTACAAATCGAATCGATGGATCCCTGTCCACGGTTCGATTCTTGACCAGAGACAGTTGTAACTAATTATTAAATAAATGTTAGGTTCTGTTTTCCATTACCTTTCGCAGAGTTTATTAATCATTCACTCTACGAAAATCAACTCAAGTCAATATACCGGACCAACGAATTAAATCAGTGCCGATTAGCCTATTATGAAAGTCTAATTTTTCAATAATCTGAATAACATAAAAGCCGTTCATGTACAAAGCCACACATATAGATCAATTGCCTTCAGTCCATGAGACCGAGTCATGTCATTATCAGACGTATAGGCTAGTCATTTCAGGACCACATGACCTTCGTAATCCATCGTGACATTTTTATACATTCTAAAGGACCAAGTAACCTTGTAAAATATTTTAGTAACACCAAGAGGTGATATACTAGTAAATATTCAATCACTACATTTTGTACTACGCGCAATCAACAAAAAAGGAAGCACCGACAACGAAAAGACAGCACCACCAACGAAAAGACAGCTCATTTGGAAGCACCGACAACGAAAAGGCAGCACATTTGGAAGCACCGACAACGAAAAGGCAGCACATTTGGAAGCACCGACAACGAAAAGGCAGCACATTTGGAAGCACCGACAACGTAAAGGCAGCACATATGGAAGCACCGACAACGTAAAGGCAGCACATATGGAAGCACCGACAACGTAAAGGAAGCACATTTGGAAGCACCAACAACGAAAAGGCAGCACATTTGGAAGCACCGACAACGAAAAGGCAGCACATTTGGAAGCACCGACAACGAAAAGGCAGCACATTTGGAAGCACCGACAACGAAAAGGCAGCACATTTGGAAGCACCGACAACGTAAAGGCAGCACATATGGAAGCACCGACAACGTAAAGGCAGCACATATGGAAGCAACGACAACGTAAAGGCTGCACATTTGGAAGCACCGACAACGAAAAGGCAGCACATTTGGAAGCACCGACAACGAAAAGGCAGCACATTTGGAAGCACCGACAACGAAAAGGCAGCACATTTGGAAGCACCGACAACGTAAAGGCAGCACATATGGAAGCACCGACAACGTAAAGGCAGCACATATGGAAGCACCGACAACGTAAAGGCAGCACATTTGGAAGCACCAACAACGAAAAGGCAGCACATTTGGAAGCACCGACAACGAAAAGGCAGCACATTTGGAAGCACCGACAACGAAAAGGCAGCACATTTGGAAGCACCGACAACGTAAAGGCAGCACATTTGGAAGCACCGACAACGTAAAGACAGCACATTTGGAAGCACCGACAACGTAAAGGCAGCACATTTGGAGGCGTCGACAACGTAAAGGCAGCACATTTGGAAGCACCGACAACGTAAAGGCAGCACATTTGGAAGCACCGACAACGTAAAGGCAGCACATTTGGAAGCACCGACAACGTAAAGACAGCACATTTGGAAGCACCGACAACGAAAAGGCAGCACATTTGGAAGCACCGACAACGAAAAGGCAGCACATTTGGAAGCACCGACAACGTAAAGGCAACATATTTGGAAGCACCGACAACGAAATAGCAGCACATTTGGAAGCACAGACAACGAAAAGGCAGCACATTTGGAAGCACCGTCAACGTAAAGGCAACACATTTGGAAGCACCGACAACGAAAAGGCAGCACATTTGGAAGCACCGACAACGAAAAGGCAGCACATTTGGAAGCACCGACAACGAAAAGGCAGCACATTTGGAAGCACCGCCAACGAAAAGGCAGCACAGTTTGTATGTATCATCGAATAAGGAAGCACATTTGGAAGCTCCATCAACTAAAAAAGGCAAAAAGGAAGCACAAGTTACGAGATCTAAGTCTTAGTAAGAAATCATAATACAAGAAATAAAAAACATTCTTATAATTTAAATTATTTATTTTATTGCTTTACATTATACAAATGCAAGTAAAACAAGTCATTATTGTATGTAGCCAGCATTCCTCAGTTCCTTGAGTATGAAGGATATTTCTTTGATGCACGAATAGTTTCCTGCACAAAGCGAACCATGTAGAAGTCTTAGCCGGTCAACCAATATGTTTGGATCTTTCCATGATGTGTAATCATTCTCTTCTACCACCATCTTCCTTGCACCTTTATAATAAATATTATGATCTCTGGTGTCTTCCGTTTTACCACCAACCTCAGGGTAACTTTCATGTTTGAGACGGTGATCATCACAAGCTTGATCAGATTTATTTAATATATCACGTCGTTTCCATCGTTTCGGTCTCAGGACACCGCCACATTCTTCGATCTTGGCAGCTTTAGGTGCTTCATCATAGTCTATGTCTTTGTCAACAGCCTCAGTGTCACTGTAACAATCACCGTAGAAGGAATCGTCTTCACCCAATTTACCGTAATAATTCGATGTTGATGATGTTGAAGTGTCTTCATCGTCTTCATGCTTCCTTTTTAGGAGTCCATCATTTTTACAAAGTAGGAAAGATCTACTTGAATTCGGCTGGAATATATTCTCACTTTTCACGTTAAGGATTCTTCCATTGTCTTCATTCTTCCGTAAATCATCAACCTTCTTCAATTTAAGTTCTTTGTCGAGATCAGAAGATCCAAGAAAATTATTGTTGTAATGCAGATCACTCTTCCTTAGGCTAGTAGATTCATCGTTGTCCTCTAGCTTGTACGCAGGCTTGGCGCTACAAGTTCTGCCATGTCTTTTTAGGCTCTCTCTCCGCGTAAACGACTTGCTACATCGAACACAACTTATCATATTGCGCAGTGGATTTTTAACACAGTCATTCTTCTCGTGTTGTCTTTTATTCTTTCTCAAGATAAACTCTTTACTGCAAAACTTACACCTATGTTCTTTCGATACAGCGTCAAATCCCAAATCGGAATTCATATTAGTTACTGAGACTAATGCCAGATACCAATTGAGTGTTTTAAATTAGATTCAATACTTAAATAGAAATTTTTTCATATTTCATCAGCGAGAATTAATATATCTCATGCAAAAGTACTTTAAGCATGTAGTTCTGCTTTTCAACAACAGATGTCGCCACATGTTGCTTGCAGGTAAATAATATTTAGTTCTTTTATGCGGGATGCGGGATGCTCACTAACGATCGCAAAAGAAGGATGGCTTCGCTAGACTCCAAGGAAAAGGAAGTTCGTCTTGCATGTTGGTGCTCCACAGATGTCTCATGGCGTAATATTAATTTGACTGAGTAATGATATTTGTTAATTCCACCTGATAAAAATATTGCAAGTTTTGATTTAGTAGCAGAAATTATCGAATTAAATGTAACTCCAAATAAAATGACATGTCTCATTAGACCAAAAAAAATCCATGCAGAGAGCGGTTTCTCAGAATAGTCAGAAACACTTGAAGAAACCACAGGAATGATTGCAAGAACACGGGAAAAACCATCAAAATATTGTCAAGAATAATCAGGAGCACACTGAGAAAATCACCATAATATTAACAATTATAATCGGAAGCACACGGAGAAAACCATCATAATATTGACCAGATTAATCGGAAGCACACAGAGAAAACCACCACATGTTTTCTTTGATATCATAAAATTACAAGAAAAAATATTTAAATATAGAAATAAATTATTAAAAAAATAAAAAAATGCATAAATTTCTGGCTTGTACAAGAACTCTATCTTTGCTCAACAATGATAAGTTTACAAGCTAGCAGAAACTGTTTATGCATTTTTTTTATTTTTTTAATAATTTATTTTTATATTTAAATATTTTTTCTTGTAATTTTATGATATCAAAGAAAACATGTGGTGGTTTTGTCTGTGTGCTTCCGATTAATCTGGTCAATATTATGATGGTTTTCTCCGTGTGCTTCCGATTATAATTGTTAATATGATGGTGGTTTTCTCAGTGTGCTCCTGATTATTCTTGACAATGTTTTGATGGTTTTTCCCGTGTTCTTGCAATCATTCCTGTGGTTTCTTCAAGTGTTTCTGACTATTCTGAGAAACCGCTCTCTTCATGGATTTTTTTTGGTCTAATGAGACATGTCATTTTATTTGGAGTTACATTTAATTCGATAATTTCTGCTACTAAATCAAAACTTGCAATATTTTTATCAGGTGGAATTAACAAATATCATTACTCAGTCAAATTAATATTACGCCATGAGACATCTGTGGAGCACCAACATGCAAGACGAACTTCCTTTTCCTTGGAGTCTAGCGAAGCCATCCTTCTTTTGCGATCGTTAGTGAGCATCCCGCATCCCGCATAAAAGAACTAAATATTATTTACCTGCAAGCAACATGTGGCGACATCTGTTGTTGAAAAGCAGAACTACATGCTTAAAGTACTTTTGCATGAGATATATTAATTCTCGCTGATGAAATATGAAAAAATTTCTATTTAAGTATTGAATCTAATTTAAAACACTCAATTGGTATCTGGCATTAGTCTCAGTAACTAATATGAATTCCGATTTGGGATCTGACGCTGTATCGAAAGAACATAGGTGTAAGTTTTGCAGTAAAGAGTTTATCTTGAGAAAGAATAAAAGACAACACGAGAAGAATGACTGTGTTAAAAATCCACTGCGCAATATGATAAGTTGTGTTCGATGTAGCAAGTCGTTTACGCGGAGAGAGAGCCTAAAAAGACATGGCAGAACTTGTAGCGCCAAGCCTGCGTACAAGCTAGAGGACAACGATGAATCTACTAGCCTAAGGAAGAGTGATCTGCATTACAACAATAATTTTCTTGGATCTTCTGATCTCGACAAAGAACTTAAATTGAAGAAGGTTGATGATTTACGGAAGAATGAAGACAATGGAAGAATCCTTAACGTGAAAAGTGAGAATATATTCCAGCCGAATTCAAGTAGATCTTTCCTACTTTGTAAAAATGATGGACTCCTAAAAAGTAAGCATGAAGACGATGAAGACACTTCAACATCATCAACATCGAATTATTACGGTAAATTGGGTGAAGACGATTCCTTCTACGGTGATTGTTACAGTGACTCTGAGGCTGTTGACAAAGACATAGACTATGATGAAGCACCTAAAGCTGCCAAGATCGAAGAATGTGGCGGTGTCCTGAGACCGAAACGATGGAAACGACGTGATATATTAAATAAATCTGATCAAGCTTGTGATGATCACCGTCTCAAACATGAAAGTTACCCTGAGGTTGGTGGTAAAACGGAAGACACCAGAGATCATAATATTTATTATAAAGGTGCAAGGAAGATGGTGGTAGAAAAGAATGATTACACATCATGGAAAGATCCAAACATATTGGTTGACCGGCTAAGACTTCTACATGGTTCGCTTTGTGCAGGAAACTATTCGTGTATCAAAGAAATATCCTTCATACTCAAGGAACTGAGGAATGCTGGCTACATACAATAATGACTTGTTTTACTTGCATTTGTATAATGTAAAGCAATAAAATAAATAATTTAAATTATAAGAATGTTTTTTATTTCTTGTATTATGATTTCTTACTAAGACTTAGATCTCGTAACTTGTGCTTCCTTTTTGCCTTTTTTAGTTGATGGAGCTTCCAAATGTGCTTCCTTATTCGATGATGCATACAAACTGTGCTGCCTTTTCGTTGGCGGTGCTTCCAAATGTGCTGCCTTTTCGTTGTCGGTGCTTCCAAATGTGCTGCCTTTTCGTTGTCGGTGCTTCCAAATGTGCTGCCTTTTCGTTGTCGGTGCTTCCAAATGTGTTGCCTTTACGTTGACGGTGCTTCCAAATGTGCTGCCTTTTCGTTGTCTGTGCTTCCAAATGTGCTGCCTTTTCGTTGTCGGTGCTTCCAAATATGTTGCCTTTACGTTGTCGGTGCTTCCAAATGTGCTGCCTTTTCGTTGTCGGTGCTTCCAAATGTGCTGCCTTTTCGTTGACGGTGCTTCCAAATGTGCTGTCTTTACGTTGTCGGTGCTTCCAAATGTGCTGCCTTTACGTTGTCGGTGCTTCCAAATGTGCTGCCTTTACGTTGTCGGTGCTTCCAAATGTGCTGCCTTTACGTTGTCGACGCTTCCAAATGTGCTGCCTTTACGTTGTCGGTGCTTCCAAATGTGCTGTCTTTACGTTGTCGGTGCTTCCAAATGTGCTGCCTTTACGTTGTCGGTGCTTCCAAATGTGCTGCCTTTTCGTTGTCGGTGCTTCCAAATGTGCTGCCTTTTCGTTGTCGGTGCTTCCAAATGTGCTGCCTTTTCGTTGTCGGTGCTTCCAAATGTGCTGCCTTTTCGTTGTCGGTGCTTCCAAATGTGCAGCCTTTACGTTGTCGGTGCTTCCATATGTGCTGCCTTTACGTTGTCGGTGCTTCCATATGTGCTGCCTTTACGTTGTCGGTGCTTCCAAATGTGCTGCCTTTTCGTTGTCGGTGCTTCCAAATGTGCTGCCTTTACGTTGTCGGTGCTTCCAAATGTGCTGCCTTTTCGTTGTCGGTGCTTCCAAATGTGCTGCCTTTTCGTTGTCGGTGTTTCCAAATGTGCTGCCTTTTCGTTGTCGGTGCTTCCAAATGTGCTGCCTTTACGTTGTCGGTGCTTCCAAATGTGCTGCCTTTTCGTTGTCGGTGCTTCCAAATGTGCTGCCTTTACGTTGTCGGTGCTTCCATATGTGCTGCCTTTACGTTGTCGGTGCTTCCATATGTGCTGCCTTTACGTTGTCGGTGCTTCCAAATGTGCTGCCTTTTCGTTGTTGGTGCTTCCAAATGTGCTGCCTTTACGTTGTCGGTGCTTCCAAATGTGCTGCCTTTTCGTTGTCGGTGCTTCCAAATGTGCTGCCTTTACGTTGTCGGTGCTTCCATATGTGCTGCCTTTTCGTTGTCGGTGCTTCCAAATGAGCTGTCTTTTCGTTGGTGGTGCTGTCTTTTCGTTGTCGGTGCTTCCTTTTTTGTTGATTGCGCGTAGTACAAAATGTAGTGATTGAATATTTACTAGTTTATCACCTCTTGGTGTTACTAAAATATTTTACAAGGTTACTTGGTCCTTTAGAATGTATAAAAATGTCACGATGGATTACGAAGGTCATGTGGTCCTGAAATGACTAGCCTATACGTCTGATAATGACATGACTCGGTCTCATGGACTGAAGGCAATTGATCTATATGTGTGGCTTTGTACATGAACGGCTTTTATGTTATTCAGATTATTGAAAAATTAGACTTTCATAATAGGCTAATCGGCACTGATTTAATTCGTTGGTCCGTTATATTGACTTGAGTTGATTTTCGTAGAGTGAATGATTAATAAACTCTGCGAAAGGTAATGGAAAACAGAACCTAACATTTATTTAATAATTAGTTACAACTATCTCTGGTCAAGAATCGAACCGTGGACAGGGAACCATCGATTCGATTTGTAAATTAATAAATGATTTTTTCGGAGACTATTGGAATTTTTCCCGCATTTCTAGCTAAATAATTACATGATTTCAAGATGGCGGTCAAATTTCAAGATGGTGGGTACCTCAGTAATAATAAATGATTACTGCACTGTAGCATGTTAGAATAAAACTAGCATGATGGTAATACGAGTACACGCACAAGATGGTGTATTCCAGCAGGTGGTCGCTCCTGGTAGCATGTACTGAACATAAAATGACGGATCCATGATGGACATCAAGGACAAAGTCAAATTTCTAGGTCAAAGTCAAATTTCAAGGTCAAGGTCAAGGTCAAATTTCAAGGTCAAGGTCAAATTTCAAGGTCAAGGTCAAATTTCAAGGTCAAGGTCATAGTTCAAGGTGAAGGTCAAATTTCAAGGTCAAGGTCAAAGTTCAAGGTCAAGGTCAAAGGTGTGGTGACCAGATAATTATACTACATGATTTCGGCACACTCTAGCAGACGAAAACAAGATGGTGGTCTCCAGTGGATGAAGACAAGATGGCGGACATGATGTCATACCAGTTGACGATATATACCTTGGTATTGGTGGTGATAGATCAGTCTAGGTAGCTTTCATGGAGGAAGGATCGACTGTTTACTCTCGTCGGGAATCTAACCAAGGACGTACATAGATATAATCAAACAGAATTCAAATACGTTAATTTTTTGATGAATTTTGGAATTTTTTTCATTAAAATCGGATAATAAATAAAGATTTTCAAGATGGCGTCCAAATTTCAAGATGGCGGTCATGACGTCATACTACCTGATGGTATATGTGCATTGACATAAGTGGTGGGGGTCAGTCTGCCAGCACCCCCCGCCACAGGGGAAGGATCGGTCACCATTTTTTTTTTGCCCTCACCGGGTTCGAACCGAGGACTCCGAACTCCGTGTCGTAAATGTTTGTTTTTTAAATATTTTATTAAAAATTTTATTATTTAATTTTTTTATAATTTTAAATTTTTTTTTCATTAAAATCGGATAATAAATTTAAAGATGGCGACCGTAACGGAAATTGCAACGATGACGTCATAATTCGAAATGGCAGATAACACAATGCCGGAATGTTCGAGAAAACGAAATGACGTCATCCAAGATGGTGGATCCAAGATGGCCGTCGGGGTCAAGGTCAAAGGTCAAGGTCACATCCTGATAGAGGCTTAACTGAGGCTTGAGTTAAGGATGCTTAAGCCTCTATCAGGACATTTCTAGCCGCTGGGATTTTTAAGGACTAAAACGGGAAATGTTCCCTCGAAATGGGAATTTTTCCCTCGAAAACGGGAATTTTTTTCTTAAAACGGGAAATTTTGAGTCATTTTGAGTCATTTTTGAGGACTTTTGAGGAATTTTTGCCGCCGTGACGTCACAAATCCAAGATGGCGGACATCGGCACCGGCACCACACCCTGAACCCTGATCTAGTATGCCCTATTATATACTACTTATCACAATTCCTGAGGTGCCGTTTTAATCTTCCATATTGTACAAACTTGCTTAAACACCTGTTGCACTGATATTTAATGCGTTCAGAGTTATTACTACAATTGTGTATTACATAATCCCATAATTTCAAGTTTTTGATCTTCTCACAGTACGTGCAGTCGGGTGATGGAACACCGCTGGTTGCTCCTTCCTTCATCAATGCCACTGGAACTGTTGACAACCATTGTAACACTGCTGACATGTTAACTTTTGAAGCCGTTGAGGTCTGCTCTGCGGAAGATGTTGCACACGTCGAAATCTCCTGCTGTGCTGAGAGAGCAGGTGTAGCTGTAGACGTCGTTGTCATCGTGCTCTGCACTGATGATGGTAGACCTTCGATCCAGGTTGGTGTAGATAGAGGTAATGATGCCATCGAGTTCTCAAGAATAGCTAGATACAGGTCTATTATGTTATACAAGTCTAACTATCCGATCCGTTCATCACAGCAGCCAGAGACGGACTAAAGTCCATATCACCAGGGTCTCACTTATATAGTCTCATCAGATGGTACAACACATGAGTTAAAACAATAACCAGGTTCATTATACTCGCACTTTACTTTCTCGAGACATTTTTTATAATGAAGATGTAAGCTATCAAGACGTGAAATTAGTTTTTTGCACTTATTGCACTGAAATTGTATTCTTTTAACATTATTAGAACAACTGCTTCTTTCATGTCTGCGAGCATTTGAGGTGATAGTAAATGATGCGTCACAGTATTTGCACTGACGCAATGTACGCTCTTCATTAGTTGAAGAATCCATTGCTGATGATGAAACTTCAGCTGATGGTGGAACAGCACATATCGAAGTCTCCTCCAGTGTTGTCAGAGGCGTTGCCAACGGGATCTGCTCCAACATCGTCGGCGCTGACGTCATGGTTCCCGCAGTCGATGGTACATCCTCCATCGAGTTCGACGTTAAAGTCGGTAAAGATGCCATCGAAATCTCAAGAACAGCTAATTGACACGACTCATGCACCAGAAGAAACAAACTAGGCGATCCTTACACCGCCGACGTCAGTAACAAACTGAGCATCCTGCTGTCTAGGACTCGCTTATATACATGCACCGTATGGAATAATACGCTAGTCAAATCAAGAACCATCAACAATAATACTAGAGTCAAAACAACATTAAAAATAGAAGGACCGTCAACGAAAAGGCAGCACAATCAAAAAAAAGGCAGCACATTTGTAAACACCATCAACAAAAAGGAAGCACAGTTTAGAAGCACCATCAACGTAAAGGCAGCACATTTTGGAAGCACAATCAATAAAGAGGGCACATTTGGAAGCACCATCAACAACAGGAAGCACATTTTGGAAGCACCGTCAACGTAAAGACAGCACATTTGGGAAGCACAATCAATAAAGGCAGCACATTTGGAAGCACCATCAACAAAAAGAAAACACATTTGGTAACACCATCAACAAAAAGGAAGCACATTTTGAAAGCACCATCAACGTAAAGACAGCACATTTTGGAAGCACAATCAATAAAGGCAGCACATTTGGAAGCACCATCAACAAACAGGAAGCACATTTTGGAAGCACCATCAAACAGGCAGCACATTTGGAAACACAAGTTACGAGAACTAAGTCTTAGTTAGAAATAATGAAAGTGGGAATGTAAACCCCTGTACAATAGTCTTTCCATAAGAAGCCGAAGGCATTGGGACTCAGCCCTGCACAGTCAGGCGATGGAGAAGACAGTCGAATTTGCTGCTTGCTCGAAGGCGAAACAGAGCCTCAGTCCCAGAGTGACACATGGCCTAAGGGTGGTATTCCCTTGGCGGAATTTTAAATGATTGGGGATGAAAACCCCAAAAGATCAACAATCCGTAGATATTAATGAATTTAAAAATATTAAATATTCGATAAATTAAGGAACTTCAGTGCATACCACTCTGATGTTTATTATTATTAACTAATATTTATTATTTAAAAGATTTTGCAAACAAAACGATAAATAAAGGACTCTTCGCACTCAAATTTAAATTATTTAAAGAAATGTAAAATACAATAAACCAACAATTATAAATCAAAAAGGGATAAATTATAATGGAGCGGTTAGATCTTCCATGACTGCTGATAGGCTTCGCACTGCCTGAGAGGGGGTTTGAACATAGGCCGTCCAAAGATGAGTGGTGGGAATGTAACCCAAAGCACACTCGAAAATGGTCATGAGATTTTTCACTCAGAGGACCTTGGTCATGGCTCGTTGGCTCAGAGGACCCTAACTTTTGCGCCGCTCGTTGGCTATCTTGACCTAGCTCCAATTTTAGAAAAACACATAAAAGAAACCAGTTTGCCGTCTGGAAGTCACGTAGCTCTTACTTAAATAAAGAATCTCATCGATAACGATGTAAAAGTAATACAACTTTGGGGTAGAATGCAAAAGAAAAAAGAAAAAGGGCTAGATGTGACAGCTTCAGTGCTCAGACTTTATGTACGTCACTGTACATCACATTTACGTGCAAAGGAAAATAAAGAAATAAACATGTACAAGTATTAACGCAAAATCAGTACAAAAAAAACTACAAACATTATTCTTGCTTACTTTACGAATTATGAATATTAAAAAAAAAGGAACGTAATCAGAAATTAAATAGATAAAATCGTCGAACAAATTAATGAAGATTCAAAAAATATCAGAGAGGTATTTCTGAGTAAAAAAATTACAACTCTTTGCGTCAATTAGCTTCTTAAAGACTGAATTTACGTAAGTAAAAAAATTAAAAAATCTTATATTACCTCGAATGTGCTAGCCTAGAAACGGGATGCTCAAACATACCCAAATTAATTTAGGGGACCTCGCGTTGGAGGTTGAAAAGGATTTCACCACTCTCGGTGATTAGTATAAATATTAAATGAGGCTAGTCACCTCGTAGGTGCTTACTTTCGGTGAAAAACTTTTTTTTTATACGCTTGATTATATTATTATTATTATTTGTATAGTCAATATTGTTATAAGTTACATATATAAAATTATTATGTTATATTTTAAGTTCCCCTAGATTAAGAAAATACTTCGCTGCTAGATTTAGTGCAGTATAGATTAAATATAGTGCCTGGTTTGGTGACATGAAAATTATATTATTAGGACATACAAAGCATGGGTAGTTAGTTTACAAAATACGTGGCACGTGGGTGGAGCACACAGGAGAGGAGAGTGGGTTCCGCGCAGTTGGCGGCCCTGTCATGAGGTGACGAGATAACATGGCGGCGCGCGCACAAGCGCAGAGAGACAAAAATACAAACAAACACGACAGTCCGAAAGGACATTATAGTAATTTATTTTTTTTTGGGGGGGGCCCTCATTAGTAAACAAAGTACTGGTCGAACACACAACGTGCTCTGTTTATTATTATTACGACCGGCAGACGTATGAGTTGGTACGTCTGTTGGCGTCTCTCTCAGAGGTAAGCGACCTCCGGGACTTGCAAGGGGGGGGGGGGGAGGGTGTTGGCACGAACGTGCCGACACGTACTAGATTAGATAACACCGCCCGTCGGGCGGGGTGAAGAGGGTTGGGGGGGGGGGGGTGGTGTCTGTAACAGCTGTGGGCCGCTGGGCGACGTCTCGCGCTGCGCGCTAACTAAGTCCGCACGGGACTTTAAAACTCAATCATAACTTTAAAATAGAAAAGCAATATAACTACCGGGTGTACCAGCGATCAGTTCACAATGTTATTATTACAAATTTGCTATCACAAAAATTTAATTAATTTTTTTTTCTATATTTATGATTATTATTTTTTTTTTTTTGGTATGCCTACTCGATTTAGGTATGCCTATAGACCAAACCACGCTCTGCTACCAATTGTAACGCCCCTCGTGCCTCAAAGTTGAATTATTTTAGATTAATTAAAAAAAGAGCCGTGGAAACTGCTGGGTAAGAAAAATGAGACAATTAAGTTATTGACCAGAGGTGGCACGAGGTGGAGAACAAAATAATTTGGAACTCCCTGACACAAGCAACTGGGGAGCTGGTGGATCTTTTAAGGGAACAAGGTATATCATAAATAAATTAACACTACACAAGTAGCTTGGTCTATAGGTTCCCTGTTTTATTATTAAGGAATTTTGTGTTCGTATTATTCAAACCTGACAATAAAAATCTTAGTAAATAACAAAGTTAAAAGGGGGCGCCCCAGGAGTAATTAAAACAGTACATGTTACACCTTAGCAAAAATTATTACATAATTAAAAATTTGAAAATTGCACCAAATTTGAATGTCCCAACAATTACATCGATGATTAGTTTTATTGATTCTACATATTCTTGAGGAAAGCACTGTTCGCTGGTAGGCTATTCAATCGATTAATGTAGTTCGTAGCTAGAAAGTGGGGGGGGGGGGATGTTGATTTCACATTACCACCCGGGTCTTCAAATAATAACGTCGGGTCGCGGAAACCTCTCTTCTAACGTGACCCGCAGTGGAGGTGCAGGACCACGAGCTGGGAGAAATTTCTCTCTCCAGCACTTCGACCCTGTCTGAAACCCAAATCAAATTCAAAACGAATTAGACTTGCTTCCAGACAGTCCTATACCGTCGGCGCAAAAGGCCAACAAACGGGAATGGGGGGGGAAAAGAAAAAAAATTACTCACCAACCAGGGTGTAGAGTTCGGAGCTCACTAGGTGTCTCGCGCCGACATCAGGATGCCGCGGACCGAGAAATCAGGATGCGCGGACGAAACCGGAATTTTTAGAATTAAATAAGAAGAAATAAAAATTTAACTACGCATGACTTTTCTAAAAACTACCTCTGCCTGGCTACTGTACAAACGGGATCACATCCCTTAAGCAAACTGACTACATTCTCGTGCACGCGAAAATCACCGTTCCCGCAAAAAGCCTCTTAGCGCAGAGGACGTAGATGAGACGAGGTCAGTAGCCGAGGTCAGAGGGCTGAGTGCCCCGCAATCGGCCAAAACACTAATTAAATCGGGCGGTAAGGCCCCGGGTCAAAGGAGGGGGTAGGTTCGGTTCTAAGCCGAAAATTTCCGAAGGAGTCCGAGGCGGTCGTGGCAACAACACGACATGAGCGCTCTCTACCGGACCGAAACGAAAACAAAGAACAATCGACTTCTCCGGGCCGCGAGAGGGAAGCATAGTGCCTTATGGCACCGCGACGCTGCCTTCTAGCGGCGTAAGGGGGAAACACTTGAGGTGGTGAGCAGACTTGCCACCAGGTGTCATGAGGGTAAGCTCTGCACGCTGGCGACCAGGCCCGCGGTTACTTTTTTTGCCGCTAGATGTCAGGGATGTGTCTGTCGGACCCGGGAGAAGGTTTTTTGCATCAGGTCATCGTCCCGTCCGGTCACTGCTCTTAGCTTAATTTCTCAGAACTGAAGTGAGGAGGAGAGAGAGGAAGGGGGGGCAGAAATAGCCACTAAGGTGGGAACGCAGCTCCACTGGAGACTGCTTCGTGACGAGACATGCTTTTCTCAGCAGGCCTCTACAAGGTAGCAGCTTGCACCCCAGGAGCTGCTCAAAGCAGTTTTGATCATGCAGGGAATTAAAATTACAAACTCGGGGCGTGACTGCAGGCGAGAGAAATTTCAACCGGGCTGACCATGTCCACATTAGACAGCAAAATATCAGATTGGCCCCTTGGGAAGGGGCTTCGGTCCACTGGCACAAAGTTTAAATCCGTGGCGTACACCGGCCTAACAAAAAGTAAATCACCCCCATTAACAACCAGATAAAATTTAAAAAAATATAAACCCCGAAAAATTTTAAAATTATAGAAAAAATTAAAAAAAAGTGACGAAATGCCTAATTTCCGGCACAGCCAGCTTCCCTCAGTTCTTCGAGTATGAAGGATATTTATTTTATGCGCGAATAGTTTCCTGCACAAAGCGAGCCATGTAGAAGTCTTAGCCGGTCAACCAATAAGTTTGGATCTTTCCACGATGTGTAATCAATCTCTTCTACCACCATCTCACTTGCTTGTTTATTATAAATACTTTTAAAATCACAATCGTCCCAGTGATCATAATAAGCGTTACCAGATTTATTTATTATAACACGTCGTTTCCATCGTTTCGGTCTCGGGTCACCGTAACATTCTTCGATCTTGTCAGCTTTAGGTGCTTCATCTCAGTCTATGCTTTTGTCAACAGCCTCAGAGTCACTGTAACAATCACTGTAGAAGACATCCTCTTCACCCAGATTACCATATGAATTCGATATCGATGATGTAGAAGTGCCATTTTCTTCTTCATGCTTCATTTTTAGGAGTCCATCATTTTTACAAAGTAAGAAAGATCTACTTGAACTCGGCTGGAATGTATTCTCACTTTTCACGTTAAGGATTCTTCCATTGTCTTCATTCTTCCATAAATCATCATCATCCTTCAATTTAAGTTCTTCGTCGAGATCGGAAGAGCCACGAACATAACCTCTCTCAAGACAAGGAAAATTATTGTCGTAATACAGATCACTATTCCTTAGTCTAGTAGATCCATCGTTGTCCTCTGGCTTGTACGCAGGCTTAACGTTACAAGTTCAGTCATGTCTTTTTAAGCTCTCTCTCTGCGTAAACGACTTGCTACATCGAACGCAAATTATCATATTGCGTAGTGGATTTTTAACACAGTCATTCTTCTGGTGTTGTCTCCCATTCTTTCTCAAGATAAATTCTTTGCTGCAAAACTTACACCTGTGTCCTTTCGATACAGCAACAGACACCGAATCAGGATTCATATTAGTTACTGTGACTAATGTTAGATACAAACAGACAGTTTTCCAATTGGAACTATTACTTAAATATAATTTTTTTAAATATTTCTTAAGCGAGAGTTAAGTTATCTCATGCAAAGGTACTTGTTGTAAGTAGTTCTGCTTTTCAACAACAGATGACACCACATATTGCTCGCAGGTAAATATTATTTCTTTTTTTCATGCGGGATGCAGGATTCTCACTAACGATCGCAATAGAGGGATGGCATCGCTAGACTCCAAGGAGAAGTTATTTTGTTCTTCCAGTTAGTGTTTCTCAGGGTATATATTATTATTTGACTGAATAATGATTTTTTTTAAATTTCACCTAATAAAAATAAAATAGAAGCACTCAGAGAAAACCATCAGGGATGATGTCGTTTATAAACATCATAAATTACCAATTTTTTTTTTTAAAAAGTCCAAATTTAATCCTACTTAAGCAAAGAGTTCACAACCCCGCTTGTGAACTCTTTGCTTAAGCAACATGAGAGTTCTAGCACAAGCCCGCTTGTGAACTCTTTGCTTAAGCAACTTGAGAGTTCTAGCACAAGCCCGCTTGTGAACTCTTTGCTTAAGCAACATGAGAGTTCTAGCACAAGCCCGATTGTGAACTCTTTGCTTAAGCAACATGAGAGTTTTAGCACAAGCCCGCTTGTGAACTCTTTGCTTAAGTAGGATTAATTTTTTTTTTTTTTTAAAAATTGGTAATTTATGATGTTTATAAACGACATCATCCCTGATGGTTTTCTCTGAGTGCTTGAATTTTATTTTTATTAGGTGGAATTTAAAAAAAATCATTATTCAGTCAAATAATAATATATACCCTGAGAAACACTAACTGGAAGAACAAACTACCTTCTCCTTGGAGTCTAGCGATGCCATCCCTCTATTGCGATCGTTAGTGAGAATCCTGCATCCCGCATGAAAAAAAGAAATAATATTTACCTGCAAGCTATATGTGGTGTCATCTGTTGTTGAAAAGCAGAACTACTTACAACAAGTACCTTTGCATGAGATAAATTAACTCTCGCTTAAGAAATATTTAAAAAATTTATATTTAAGTAATAGTTCCAATTGGAAAACTGTCTGTTTGTATCTACCATTAGTCACAGTAACTAATATGAATCCTGATTCGGTGTCTGTTGCTGTATCGAAACGACACAGGTGTAAGTTTTGCAGCAAAGAATTTATCTTGAGAAAGAATGGGAGACAACACCAGAAGAATGACTGTGTTAAATATCCACTACGCAATATGATAATTTGCGTTCTATGTAGCAAGTCGTTTACGCGGAGAGAGAGCTTAAAAAGACATGACTGAACTTGTAACGTTAAGCCTGCGTACAAGCCAGAGGACAACGGTGGATCTACTAGACTAATGAATAGTGATCTGTATTACGACAATAATTTTCCTTGTCTTGAGAGAGGTTATGTTCGTGGCTCTTCCGATCTCGACGAAGAACTTAAATTGAAGGATGATGATGATTTATGGAAGAATGAAGACAATGGAAGAATCCTTAACGTGAAAAGTGAGAATACATTCCAGCCGAATTCAAGTAGTTCTTTCTTACTTTGTAAAAATGATGGACTCCTAAAAATGAAGCATGAAGAAGATAATGGCACTTCGACATCATTGATATCGAATTCATATGGTAATCTGGGTGAAGAGGATGTCTTCTACAGTGATTGTTACAGTGACTCTGAGGCTGTTGACAAAAGCATAGACTGAGATGAAGCACCTAAAGCTGACAAGATCGAAGAATGTTACAGTGACCCGAGACCGAAACGATAGAAACGACGTGTTATAATAAATAAATCTGGTAACGCTTATTATGATCACTGGGACGATTGTGATATTAAAAGTATTTATAATAAACAAGCAAGTGAGATGGTGGTAGAAGAGATTGATTACACATCGTGGAAAGATCCAAACTTATTGGTTGACCGGCTAAGACTTCTACATGGCTCGCTTTGTGCAGGAAACTATTCGCGCATAAAAGAACTATCCTTCATACTCGAAGAACTGAGGAAAGCTGGCTACATACAATAATGACTTATTTTACTTATATTTGTATAATGTTAAGAAATAAATTAAATATTAAAAGTAAAAATTTAATGTTTTTATTTCTTGCATTCTGATTTCTAACTAAGACTTAGTTCTCGTAACTTGTGTTTCCAAATGTGCTGCCTGTTTGATGGTGCTTCCAAAATGTGCTTCCTGTTTGTTGATGGTGCTTCCAAATGTGCTGCCTTTATTGATTGTGCTTCCAAAATGTGCTGTCTTTACGTTGATGGTGCTTTCAAAATGTGCTTCCTTTTTGTTGATGGTGTTACCAAATGTGTTTTCTTTTTGTTGATGGTGCTTCCAAATGTGCTGCCTTTATTGATTGTGCTTCCCAAATGTGCTGTCTTTACGTTGACGGTGCTTCCAAAATGTGCTTCCTGTTGTTGATGGTGCTTCCAAATGTGCCCTCTTTATTGATTGTGCTTCCAAAATGTGCTGCCTTTACGTTGATGGTGCTTCTAAACTGTGCTTCCTTTTTGTTGATGGTGTTTACAAATGTGCTGCCTTTTTTTTGATTGTGCTGCCTTTTCGTTGACGGTCCTTCTATTTTTAATGTTGTTTTGACTCTAGTATTATTGTTGATGGTAGTAGTATGTAAATGGGGCTACTAGATCTGGCTTCTGGCTGTGGTGCCGGTGCCGGTGTCCGACATCTTGGATTGTGACGTCACGGCGGCCATCTTGGATGGATGTGACCTTGACCTTTGACCTTGACCTTGAATTTGATCCTCAAAAATCGCCCAAATCCGCCAAAATTGGGCAAAATTTGCCCAAAATTCCTCAAAATTCGCCAAAATTTCCATTTCTGTGGAAAAAAGTTCCACCAAAAAATCTCAAAAAATTCCACAAATTAAAAATTTCTCTTTTCGAGGGAAAAATTTCCCGTTTCGAGGGAAAAATTCCCGTTTTTAGTCCTTAAAAATCCCAGCGGCTGAAAATTCCTAAAACTGGCTTAAGCATCCTTAACTCAAGCCAACATTAAGCCATTTATAGGATTATGACGTCACCGTTGCAATTTCCGTTACGGCCGCCATCTTTAACTTTTTTATTTATTATCCGATTTTAATGAAATTTTTTTTAAAATATATAAAAAAATTTAAATAATAAAATTTTAATAATTATTTATAAAAAATTGTACTTTTACGACACGGAGCTCGGAGTCCTCGGTTCGAACCCGACGAGTGCAAAAAAATAAAAATGGCGACCGATCCTTCCTCAATGGTGGGTGCTGGCAGACTGTCTCCCACCACTTTTTATCGTCACCTAGTATGACGTCATGTCCGCCATCTTGTCTTCGATGCTGGAAGCCATCATCATTGTATCGTCGGCGAGAGTGCGCTGACGTCATGTTAGTTGAATTCTTACCCGCTAGAGTGCAGTAATCATTTATTATTGCTGTGACACCCGCCATCTTGAAATTTGGCCGCCATCTTGGAAATCCGTAATTATTTAGCTAGAAATTCGGGAAAAGTTCCAAAATTCATTAAATAAATCACTCATTAACTTACATATTGATTCGATGGATTCCTGTCCTCGGTTCAATACCCGATCGATGCAATAATGTTTAATTTGATGTAAAAAAATAATAATTTCATTATTCCATGTTCAACATTCTTAAAGAGACATTAAAACCTTTACTGTCATCATCATCCTATAAGCCACCAACACCAACATATCGGTAATTCATAATTGTAATGCTAGAAATTCGGGAAAAAGTTCAGATATCATTAAATAAATTTCCAATCAATGTACTGATTAATTAGATCAACTTAGGTCCTTGGTACGATTCTGGACGATGAAAAAATATCAATTTAACATAATAGTAACAGGTTCGAGGAATTAAACACCACAAGTTCTTTCACAAACATAATATTTATTACATAATTTCTATTCTACTACAGGATCACTTACGAAAGCCAGCAAATTTACAATCATTTAGTTCCGCAGCGGTGTGAAATGACTAATTCTTAGCTCCAATCGGTTTATACTAGACAGAGTCCAGCCAGAACCTTTACAGACATAGTCCACCTCTTCTTGACAGAGTTTCTGGATACCATTTTTAACAGTTTGCTTCACATCGTTAGAACTGTAAATTACTGCAGCCGATGTCTTGAATGCACACTTCTTCACTTTGTCATCGAACGGATATGGCTTTCCATATATACAGTCCAACCACAAGTTATATTTCAAAGGTCCGTTTGTTGCTACATCATCAGTAAGCTGATTGATTATCTTCTGTCTGATATCGTCAAGAAAATTACAAATGTCCTTCGACTCACCGAACGTATTTAGATAATAGTAGTCTTTCAACGTTCCACGAAATGCAGACTGCGCCAAGTAGAAGCCATTATCGTTCACTTGTAATGCTCCGAACACAGTCTTAGGTTTAGTTCCATGTTCAGACGTCATAACAATCGGTTGCTGGGCATCTGTTCTTTTGGTTGTACGCTTTCGTGTCTCCAATCTAAAGCGAGGAGTCGAAATGTCGGCAGATAGTTCAACAGTAGGAGCACAGACTCCACCTTTACATTTTTTCGCATGATGTCGCAAACTGTCAATTCGAGTAAACCATTTAAGGCACTCATCACATCGAAACTTCATGCGAGAAGGATTCTTCGTACATTTGCTCCGCTCATGTCTTCGTGCATCATGGGAAAATGCGAACGACGTATCACAGTAGCTGCAAGGATACCGTGGTGATGAAGACGATCCTTTCAGACCCGATCCAGATACAGACGTTGCAACAGTAGTACCATTTCCAGGCATTCTCTTATGCACATCGATGCATCGTTGTTGCGACGAAACCTTTACTTTCTGCCGCACAGCAGGACCTTTGCATGCCTTCATGTGCGTTTTCATATTATCTTTTCTGGCAAACTGCTTATGACATTTCTCACAAACAAACATTTTACGATATAGGTTCTTGGCACATTCGCTCCTCTCGTGTCGTCGAGCATTGCTGCTGTTTGAGAAAATCTTGTCACAGTAACAATACCGATGTTCGTTAGTTGTTGTCGATTCGGCATCCATTGAAGCCTCCATCGAGGGCGAAACGAAGTTCGTCGAGTTTTCCTGCACAGCCAGCACTACCGGCATTAAAGTCTCTTCTGCTGGTGGTATCGCGTCTGATGAAGTCTCCTCCAGTGTTGTCGCCGTGGTTGTCAACGGAATCTGCTCCTTCTCCGTCGTAGCTGTCGTCAAGGTTCCCGTAGTCGACGGTACAACCTCCATCGAGTTCGACGTTAAAGACGGTAAAGATGCCATCGAGGTCTCAAGAACAGATAATTGACACGACTTATGCACCAGAAGAAACAAACTAGACGATCCTTACACCGCCGACGTCAGTAACAAACTGAGCGATCTACTGTCTAGGACTCGCTTATATACATGCACCGTATGGAATAATACGCTAGTCAAATCAAGAACCATTTACAATAATACTAGAGTCAAATCTACAAAATTAAAAAAGAGGATCATTTGATCGAAAAAAAAATTCGATCTCTCCAATATACGCCAGGCTCCAAGAGCTACAATCCACGTCATCAGATCCATCTACATTTTGCTCCTATGCTTCAATTGACCATTAGCTGCAAGTTCTCCAACAGCTCCATCAGCTCCAACACGTAATGTACGCAATGTACGCGCAATACATGCAATTTACGTACAATAAATGTAATGATCACACAGTACACACAGGAAACGGAACGTACACACAGTACACACAGAAAACGGAACGTACACACAGTACACACAGGAAACTGAACGTACACACAGTACACACAGGAAACAGAACGTACACACAGTACACACAGGAAACGGAATGTACACACAGTACACACAGGAAACGGAACGTACACGCAATTTACGCAAAGTACACGCAATGTACGCAATGTACACAATATATATGCAATGTACACACAATGACTACGCTTCGTTCGCGCAGGACAAGCATTTAATGAAAACGAAGCACGTTTGGACGGAAATTCTATAAAACGAAAGCTCATTTAACGAAAAGGAGGCACATTCTCTCGTTCATTCAACTTGGTAGGATACGATCGTCAATGATAAGTTAGGATATAATCTCTCCAACAGTCTATGAATCCAACAGTTTATATTTCCATTAGCCATCGACTCCAACAGTCATTGGCTCCAACAGTCATTGGCTCCAACAGTCATTGCCTCCAACAGTCATTGGCTCCAACGGCCTTTTGGTTCATCAGCTACAATGATATTTGGTTAGAATGCTACGACTCTAAGAGACTATGAGATTACAATTCTACGAGTGTACAAGACTCCTCCAACTACCTTCAAGTGTACAAAGCTCCAACTACTTCAGCAGCATTATGTTATAAGATTACATGACTGCTTGTTTACATAGCTACAAGTCAACGAGGCTACTTGGCTACGTAACAAAGTATCCATGGAATCATATAACATAATGCTGTTGGAGCAGTGGGAGCAAAAGAGAAAATGCCGACGAAGACAGATGCGATAATTGGAGCCTTTTTTTTTTGGAGCTGTTGGAGCATTTGGAGCTGCTGGAGACATTTGGAGCTGTCAAGCATTTGGAGGCCGTTTGGAGCATTTGGAGCCATTTGGAGCATTTGGAGCTGCCAAGCATTTGGAGCCATTTGGAGCTGTGTTAAGCTTTGGAGGCTGTTGGAGCATTTGGAGCCTTTTTTTTTGGAGCTGTTGGAGCATTTGGAGCTGCTGGAGACATTTGGAGCTGTCAAGCATTTGGAGGCCGTTTGGAGCATTTGGAGCCATTTGGAGCTGTGTTATGCATTTGGAGCTGTCAAGCATTTGGAGCCATTTGGAGCTGTGTTAAGCATTTGGAGGCTGTTGGAGCATTTGGAGCCTTTTTTTGGAGCTGTTGGAGCATTTGGAGCTGCTGGAGACATTTGGAGCTGTCAAGCATTTGGAGACCGTTTGGAGCATTTGGAGCCATTTGGAGCTGTGTTAAGCATTTGGAGGCTGTTGGACCTGTTGGAGCCATTTGGAGCTGATGAAGCTAAGAAGTAGTCAAGTACTCGTGTACACTTGTAGTCCTGTATTCTCGCAGTCTCGTAAACTTATGTTCTAGAAGCTTCGTAGCTCTGTAGCCTCGCAGTCTCGTAAGCTTGAATACCCGTAGTCACGTAGTCTCGTTACCTCATGGCTCGTAGTCGCGTAGTCATGATGGCTTGGAGCCTCGTATACTTGTAGCTACGTAGCCAAGTAGCCTCGTTGACTTGTAGCTATGTAAACAAGCAGTCATGTAATCTTATAACATAATGCTGCTGAAGTAGTTGGAGCTTTGTACACTTGAAGGTAGTTGGAGGAGTCTTGTACACTCGTAGAATTGTAATCTCATAGTCTCTTAGAGTCGTAGCATTCTAACCAAATATCATTGTAGCTGATGAACCAAAAGGCCGTTGGAGCCAATGACTGTTGGAGGCAATGACTGTTGGAGCCAATGACTGTTGGAGCCAATGACTGTTGGAGTCGATGGCTAATGGAAATATAAACTGTTGGATTCATAGACTGTTGGAGAGATTATATCCTAACTTATCATTGACGATCGTATCCTACCAAGTTGAATGAACGAGAGAATGTGCCTCCTTTTCGTTAAATGAGCTTTCGTTTTATAGAATTTCCGTCCAAACGTGCTTCGTTTTCATTAAATGCTTGTCCTGCGCGAACGAAGCGTAGTCATTGTGTGTACATTGCATATATATTGTGTACATTGCGTACATTGCGTGTACTTTGCGTAAATTGCGTGTACGTTCCGTTTCCTGTGTGTACTGTGTGTACATTCCGTTTCCTGTGTGTACTGTGTGTACGTTCTGTTTCCTGTGTGTACTGTGTGTACGTTCAGTTTCCTGTGTGTACTGTGTGTACGTTCCGTTTTCTGTGTGTACTGTGTGTACGTTCCGTTTCCTGTGTGTACTGTGTGATCATTACATTTATTGTACGTAAATTGCATGTATTGCGCGTACATTGCGTACATTACGTGTTGGAGCTGATGGAGCTGTTGGAGAACTTGCAGCTAATGGTCAATTGAAGCATAGGAGCAAAATGTAGATGGATCTGATGACGTGAATTGTAGCTCTTGGAGCCTGGCGTATATTGGAGAGATCGAATTTTTTTTTCGATCAAATGATCCTCTTTTTTAATTTTGTAGATTTGACTCTAGTATTATTGTAAATGGTTCTTGATTTGACTAGCGTATTATTCCATACGGTGCATGTATATAAGCGAGTCCTAGACAGTAGATCGCTCAGTTTGTTACTGACGTCGGCGGTGTAAGGATCGTCTAGTTTGTTTCTTCTGGTGCATAAGTCGTGTCAATTATCTGTTCTTGAGACCTCGATGGCATCTTTACCGTCTTTAACGTCGAACTCGATGGAGGTTGTACCGTCGACTACGGGAACCTTGACGACAGCTACGACGGAGAAGGAGCAGATTCCGTTGACAACCACGGCGACAACACTGGAGGAGACTTCATCAGACGCGATACCACCAGCAGAAGAGACTTTAATGCCGGTAGTGCTGGCTGTGCAGGAAAACTCGACGAACTTCGTTTCGCCCTCGATGGAGGCTTCAATGGATGCCGAATCGACAACAACTAACGAACATCGGTATTGTTACTGTGACAAGATTTTCTCAAACAGCAGCAATGCTCGACGACACGAGAGGAGCGAATGTGCCAAGAACCTATATCGTAAAATGTTTGTTTGTGAGAAATGTCATAAGCAGTTTGCCAGAAAAGATAATATGAAAACGCACATGAAGGCATGCAAAGGTCCTGCTGTGCGGCAGAAAGTAAAGGTTTCGTCGCAACAACGATGCATCGATGTGCATAAGAGAATGCCTGGAAATGGTACTACTGTTGCAACGTCTGTATCTGGATCGGGTCTGAAAGGATCGTCTTCATCACCACGGTATCCTTGCAGCTACTGTGATACGTCGTTCGCATTTTCCCATGATGCACGAAGACATGAGCGGAGCAAATGTACGAAGAATCCTTCTCGCATGAAGTTTCGATGTGATGAGTGCCTTAAATGGTTTACTCGAATTGACAGTTTGCGACATCATGCGAAAAAATGTAAAGGTGGAGTCTGTGCTCCTACTGTTGAACTATCTGCCGACATTTCGACTCCTCGCTTTAGATTGGAGACACGAAAGCGTACAACCAAAAGAACAGATGCCCAGCAACCGATTGTTATGACGTCTGAACATGGAACTAAACCTAAGACTGTGTTCGGAGCATTACAAGTGAACGATAATGGCTTCTACTTGGCGCAGTCTGCATTTCGTGGAACGTTGAAAGACTACTATTATCTAAATACGTTCGGTGAGTCGAAGGACATTTGTAATTTTCTTGACGATATCAGACAGAAGATAATCAATCAGCTTACTGATGATGTAGCAACAAACGGACCTTTGAAATATAACTTGTGGTTGGACTGTATATATGGAAAGCCATATCCGTTCGATGACAAAGTGAAGAAGTGTGCATTCAAGACATCGGCTGCAGTAATTTACAGTTCTAACGATGTGAAGCAAACTGTTAAAAATGGTATCCAGAAACTCTGTCAAGAAGAGGTGGACTATGTCTGTAAAGGTTCTGGCTGGACTCTGTCTAGTATAAACCGATTGGAGCTAAGAATTAGTCATTTCACACCGCTGCGGAACTAAATGATTGTAAATTTGCTGGCTTTCGTAAGTGATCCTGTAGTAGAATAGAAATTATGTAATAAATATTATGTTTGTGAAAGAACTTGTGGTGTTTAATTCCTCGAACCTGTTACTATTATGTTAAATTGATATTTTTTCATCGTCCAGAATCGTACCAAGGACCTAAGTTGATCTAATTAATCAGTACATTGATTGGAAATTTATTTAATGATATCTGAACTTTTTCCCGAATTTCTAGCATTACAATTATGAATTACCGATATGTTGGTGTTGGTGGCTTATAGGATGATGATGACAGTAAAGGTTTTAATGTCTCTTTAAGAATGTTGAACATGGAATAATGAAATTATTATTTTTTTACATCAAATTAAACATTATTGCATCGATCGGGTATTGAACCGAGGACAGGAATCCATCGAATCAATATGTAAGTTAATGAGTGATTTATTTAATGAATTTTGGAACTTTTCCCGAATTTCTAGCTAAATAATTACGGATTTCCAAGATGGCGGCCAAATTTCAAGATGGCGGGTGTCACAGCAATAATAAATGATTACTGCACTCTAGCGGGTAAGAATTCAACTAACATGACGTCAGCGCACTCTCGCCGACGATACAATGATGATGGCTTCCAGCATCGAAGACAAGATGGCGGACATGACGTCATACTAGGTGACGATAAAAAGTGGTGGGAGACAGTCTGCCAGCACCCACCATTGAGGAAGGATCGGTCGCCATTTTTATTTTTTTGCACTCGTCGGGTTCGAACCGAGGACTCCGAGCTCCGTGTCGTAAAAGTACAATTTTTTATAAATAATTATTAAAATTTTATTATTTAAATTTTTTTATATATTTTAAAAAAAATTTCATTAAAATCGGATAATAAATAAAAAAGTTAAAGATGGCGGCCGTAACGGAAATTGCAACGGTGACGTCATAATCCTATAAATGGCTTAATGTTGGCTTGAGTTAAGGATGCTTAAGCCAGTTTTAGGAATTTTCAGCCGCTGGGATTTTTAAGGACTAAAAACGGGAATTTTTCCCTCGAAACGGGAAATTTTTCCCTCGAAAAGAGAAATTTTTAATTTGTGGAATTTTTTGAGATTTTTTGGTGGAACTTTTTTCCACAGAAATGGAAATTTTGGCGAATTTTGAGGAATTTTGGGCAAATTTTGCCCAATTTTGGCGGATTTGGGCGATTTTTGAGGATCAAATTCAAGGTCAAGGTCAAAGGTCAAGGTCACATCCATCCAAGATGGCCGCCGTGACGTCACAATCCAAGATGTCGGACACCGGCACCGGCACCACAGCCAGAAGCCAGATCTAGTAGCCCCATTTACATACTACTGATGGTTCTTGATTTGACTAGCGTATTATTCCATACGGTGCATGTATATAAGCGAGTCCTAGACAGCAGGATGCTCAGTTTGTTACTGACGTCGGCGGTGTAAGGATCGCCTAGTTTGTTTCTTCTGGTGCATGAGTCGTGTCAATTAGCTGTTCTTGAGATTTCGATGGCATCTTTACCGACTTTAACGTCGAACTCGATGGAGGATGTACCATCGACTGCGGGAACCATGACGTCAGCGCCGACGATGTTGGAGCAGATCCCGTTGGCAACGCCTCTGACAACACTGGAGGAGACTTCGATATGTGCTGTTCCACCATCAGCTGAAGTTTCATCATCAGCAATGGATTCTTCAACTAATGAAGAGCGTACATTGCGTCAGTGCAAATACTGTGACGCATCATTTACTATCACCTCAAATGCTCGCAGACATGAAAGAAGCAGTTGTTCTAATAATGTTAAAAGAATACAATTTCAGTGCAATAAGTGCAAAAAACTAATTTCACGTCTTGATAGCTTACATCTTCATTATAAAAAATGTCTCGAGAAAGTAAAGTGCGAGTATAATGAACCTGGTTATTGTTTTAACTCATGTGTTGTACCATCTGATGAGACTATATAAGTGAGACCCTGGTGATATGGACTTTAGTCCGTCTCTGGCTGCTGTGATGAACGGATCGGATAGTTAGACTTGTATAACATAATAGACCTGTATCTAGCTATTCTTGAGAACTCGATGGCATCATTACCTCTATCTACACCAACCTGGATCGAAGGTCTACCATCATCAGTGCAGAGCACGATGACAACGACGTCTACAGCTACACCTGCTCTCTCAGCACAGCAGGAGATTTCGACGTGTGCAACATCTTCCGCAGAGCAGACCTCAACGGCTTCAGAAGTTAACATGTCAGCAGTGTTACAATGGTTGTCAACAGTTCCAGTGGCATTGATGAAGGAAGGAGCAACCAGCGGTGTTCCATCACCCGACTGCACGTACTGTGCGAAGATCAAAAACTTGAAATTATGGGATTATGTAATACACAATTGTAGTAATAACTCTGAACGCATTAAATATCAGTGCAACAGGTGTTTAAGCAAGTTTGTACAATATGGAAGATTAAAACGGCACCTCAGGAATTGTGATAGACTGGCTGCACATTCATCGGAATCAAGCTGTATATTTTGTAACAAAACATTGGCAAATATTCGAAGTGCACAACGACACGAAATATATCACTGTCCTTTTAATGAAGTCGATAATTCGACTTTGTGTGCAAATTGTGGTGTACCAATATGTCGAGCTGATAAACTGAATAGACATTTAAAGTCATGTAAAGGACATAGTCCGTATAGTAAGAAGACTGTTTGAATCGAGAGATCCACGAAACTTTGGTAATTTGTCTGTGTGTTTTTTGTACTTGTGGTAGTGTATAATTTATGTAATAAAAGTTTTTTTAAAAGAACTTGCGGTGTTTTTATTTTCTCAAACCTGACACTTTAGTGGTACTTTATTAAAATATTAAAGTTGTTTTGTATCGGTCAGGGATCGAACCAAGGACCTAAGTCGATCTAATCAATCAGTATATAGATTAAACGTAGTTTAGAATATGACTTCATGTTCCAAACTTATCTCGACTTGTCTCGACTGGTTACACATTGCATAACACTTGTAGGTTTTTAAATTCAAACTTGGCATCATCCGGCGACAATGCCTTGAACTAAAGATGGCCGACAGTGGCGCCATCTGGTAGCGACTTTATGAATTAAAGATGGGTGCAACAGAGAACTTGGTGAATACAGGCTACCGACTTGTCTCGTCTTGTCCTCGACTTGTCTCGACTGTCTAGACTTGTCTCGACTCGTTCCCGACCTGACTCGACTGACTACATAACACTTGGCGCCATCCGGCAGTAAATTTAAGAATTAAAGATGGTGACGGTGGCGCGCTCCGGCAGTAACTTTAAGAATTAAAGATGGCGACGGTGGTATCATCTGGTATCGATTATATGAACTAAAATATGGCGACGGTGGCGCCATCTACCTGCCAACTTGAGAACCAAGATGGCGGCGCCTCTGGCAACTAATTTTTGAATTTGGCGCGCGATACTAGCGACATCTACCAGCCAACTTGAGAACCAAGATGGCGGCGTCTCTGGCAACTAATTTTTGAATTTGGTGTGCGATACTAGCGACATCTACCAACCAACTTGAGGACCAAGATGGCTTCGCCTATGGCAACTAATTTTTGAATTTAGCGCCATCTGGTAGTCTGTGCTGGAATTAAAGATGGTGGCTGTATAATAATTTTAATTTCAAATGTGATGTCTTAGGTATGTATTAGGAAGGCAAAAGATGGCGGCTGATGTTTACATCAAATTTCGAAAAGTTGAAGTTCGAAAAAAAAATTCGAATCCAAGATGGCGGCCGTGACGAAAAGTGCAACGGTGACGTCACGATTCGAAGTTGGTGGAAATTTCTAGAAATACAAAATGGCAAATGGATTAGCATGGATTAACATATGGATTAGCATAGATTGGCATACGGATTAGCATAGATTGGCATACAGGTTAGCATAGATTGGTATATGAATTAGCATAGATTGGCATACGGATTGGTATAGATTGACATGGATTAGCATAGATTGGCATGGATTAGCATAGATTGGCATGGATTAGGTTAGGTTAGCATAGATTAGCATATGGATTAGGTTAGGTTAGGTTAGGTTAGGTTAGCATAGATTAGCATATGGATTAGGTTAGGTTAGGTTAGGTTAGGTTAGGTTAGGTTAGGTTTAGTTTTGTTTAGTTTTGTTTAGTTTAGTTTAGTTCAGGTTACGTTAGGTTAGGTTAGGTTAGGTTAGGTTAAGTTAGGTTAGGTTAGCATAGATTAGCATATGGATTAGGTTAGGTTAGGTTAGTTTAGTTTAGTTTAGTTTAGTTTAGGTTAGGTTAGTTAAGGTTAGGTTAGGTTAGATTAGGTTAGCATAGATTAGCATATGGTTTAGGTTAGGTTAGGTTAGGTTAGGTTAGGTTAGCATAGATTAGCATATGGATTAGGTTAGGTTCGGTTCGGTTAGGTTAGGTTAGGTTAGGTTAGGTTAGGTTAGGTAAGGTTAGCATAGATTAGCATATGGATAAGGTTAGGTTAGGTTAGGTTAGATTAGGTTAGGTTAGGTTTGGTTAGGTTAGGTTAGGTTAGGTTAGTTTAGTTTAGGTTAGGTTAGGTTAAGTTAGGTTAGGTTAGGTTAGGTTAGGTTAGGTTAGGTTAGGTTAGGTTAGGTTAGCATAGATTAGCATATGGATTAGGTTAGTTTAGGTTAGTTTAGTTTAGTTTAGTTAAGTTAAGGTTAGGTTAGGTTAGGTTAGGTTAGGTTAGGTTAGGTTAGCATAGATTAGCATATGGATTAGGTTAGGTTAGGTCAGGTAAGGTAAGGTTAGGTTAGGTTAGTTTAGCATAGATTAGCATATGGATTAGGTTAGGTTAGGTTAGGTAAGGTTAGGTTAGGTTAGGTTAGGTTAGGTCAGGTTTAGTTTAGTTTAGTTTAGTTTAGGTCAGGTTAGGTTAGGTTAGGTTAGGCTAGGTTAGGTTAGGTTAGGTTAGGTTAGGTTAGCATAGATTAGCATATGGATTAGGTTATGTTAGGTTAGGTTAGTTTAGTTTAGTTTAGGTTAGGTTAGGTTAGGTTAGATTAGGTTAGCATAGATTAGCATATGGATTAGGTTAGGTTAGGTTAAGTTAGGTTAGGTTATGTTAGGTTAGTTAAGTTTAGTTTAGGTTAGGTTAGGTTAGGATAGGTTAGGTTAGGTTAGCATAGATTAGCATATGGATTAGGTTAAGTGAGGTTAGTTTAGTTTAGTTTAGTTTAGTTTAGGTTAGGTTAGGTTAGTTTAGTTTAGTATAGTTTAGTTTAGTTTAGTTTAGTTTAGTTTAGGTAAGGTTAGGTTAGGTTAGGTTAGGTTAGGTTAGGTTAGGTTAGCATAGATAAGCATATGGATTATGTTAGGTTAGGTCAGGTAAGGTAAGGTTAGGTTAGGTTAGGTTAGTTTAGCATAGATTAGCATATGGATTCGGTTAGGTTAGGTTAGGTTAGGTTAGGTTAGGTTAGGTTAGTTTAGCATAGATTAGCATATGGATTAGGTAAGGTTAGGTTAGGTTAGGTCAGGTTTAGTTTAGTTTAGTTTAGTTTAGTTTAGTTTAGTTTAGGTCAGGTTAGGTTAGGTTAGGTTAGGCTAGGTTAGGTTAGGTTAGGTAAGGTTAGGTTAGCATAGATTAGCATATGGATTAGGTTATGTTAGGTTAGGTTAGTTTTGTTTAGTTTAGTTTAGGTTAGGTTCGGTTAGGTTAGGTTAGGTTAGATTAGGTTAGCATAGATTAGCATATGGATTAGGTTAGGTTAGGTTAGGTTAGGTTAGGTTAGGTTAGGTTATGTTAGGTTTATTTAGTTTAGATTAGTTTAGTTTAGGTTAGGTTAGGATAGGTTAGGTTACGTTAGCATAGATTAGCATATGGATTAGGTTAAGTGAGGTTAGGTTTAGTTTTGTTTAGTTTTGTTTAGTTTAGTTTAGTTTAGGTTACGTAAGGTTAGGTTAGGTTAGGTTAGGTTAAGTTAGTTTAGGTTAGCATAGATTAGCATATGGATTAGGTTAGGTTAGGTTAGTTT
This sequence comes from Bacillus rossius redtenbacheri, assembly GCF_032445375.1. NCBI lineage: Eukaryota > Metazoa > Arthropoda > Insecta > Phasmatodea > Bacillidae > Bacillus > Bacillus rossius. The sequence goes on along the minus strand of NC_086338.1, from coordinate 15,482,850 downwards.
AGTTTAGTTTAGTTTAGTTTAGGTTAGGTTAGTTAAGGTTAGGTTTGGTTAGATTAGGTTAGCATAGATTAGCATATGGATTAGGTTAGGTTAGGTTAGGTTAGGTTAGGTTAGGTAAGCATAGATTAGCATATGGATTAGGTTAGGTGAGGTTAGTTTAGTTTAGTTTAGTTTAGTTTAGTTTAGGTTAGGTTAGGTTATGTTAGGTTAGTTTAGTTTAGTTTAGTTTAGTTTAGGTTAGGTTAGGTTAGGTTATGTTAGGTAAGGTTAGGTTAGGTTAGGTTAGATTAGCATATGGATTAGGTTAGGTGAGGTTAGTTTAGTTTAGTTTAGTTTAGTTTAGGTTAGGTTAGGTTATGTTAGGTTGGTTTAGTTTAGTTTAGTTTAGTTTAGGTTAGGTTAGGTTATGTTAGGTTAGGTTAGGTTAGGTTAGGTTAGGTTAGGTTAGCATAGATTAGCATATGGATTAGGTTAGTTTAGGTTAGTTTAGTTTAGTTTAGTTAAGTTAAGGTTAGGTTAGGTTAGGTTAGGTTAGGTTAGGTTAGCATAGATTAGCATATGGATTAGGTTAGGTTAGGTCAGGTAAGGTAAGGTTAGGTTAGGTTAGGTTTGTTTAGCATAGATTAGCATATGGATTAGGTTTGGTTAGGTTAGGTTAGGTTAGGTTAGGTTAGGTTAGGTTAGGTCAGGTTTAGTTTAGTTTAGTTTAGTTTAGTTTAGTTTAGGTCAGGTTAGGTTAGGTTAGGTTAGGCTAGGTTAGGTTAGGTTAGGTTAGGTTAGGTTAGCATAGATTAGCATATGGATTAGGTTATGTTAGGTTAGGTTAGTTTAGTTTAGTTTAGTTTAGGTTAGGTTAGGTTAGGTTAGGTTAGATTAGGTTAGCATAGATTAGCATATGGATTAGGTTAGGTTAGGTTAGGTTAGGTTAGGTAAGGTTATGTTAGTTTAGTTTAGTTTAGTTTAGTTTAGGTTAGGTTAGGATAGGTTAGGTTAGGTTAGCATAGATTAGCATATGGATTAGGTTAAGTGAGGTTAGGTTTAGTTTTGTTTAGATTTGTTTAGTTTAGTTTAGTTTAGGTTACGTTAGGTTAGGTTAGGTTAGGTTAGGTTAAGTTAGGTAAGGTTAGGTTAGGTTAGGTTAGGTTAGCATAGATTAGCATGTGGATTAGGTTAGGTGAGGTTAGTTTAGTTTAGTTTAGTTTAGGTTAGGTTAGGTTATGTTAGGTTAGTTTAGTTTAGTTTAGGTTAGGTTAGGTTAGGTTAGGTTAGCATAGTTTAGCATATGGATTAGGTTAGGTGAGGTTAGTTTAGTTTAGTTTAGTTTAGTTTAGGTTAGGTTAGGTTAGGTTAGGTTAGGGCAGGTTAGGTTAGGTTAGTTTAGTTTAGTTTAGTTTAGGTTAGGTTAGGTTAGGTTAGGTTAGGTTAGCATATGGATTAGATGACGATATCAGGTTGGCATCATCGAGGGTTGCAAGGCTAAAGGTCAGGGTCGAATTTCAATGTCAGGGTAAAATTTCAAGGTCAAGGTCAAATTTCAAGGTCAAGGTCAAAGTTCAGGGTCAAAGTCAATGTTCAAGGTCAAAGTCAATGTTCAAGGTCAAAGTCAATGTTCAAGGTCAAAGTCAATGTTCAAGGTCAAGGTTAAATGTCAATGTCAAGGTCAAAGGTCAAGGTCAAGGTTCAAGGTCAATGTTCAAGGTCTGTTCCTGGATCCTGCGCCTGTCCCAGAACCGGTATTTTCCATCTACTCGTACCGGGACATTTTTTGTGCGTACATGGCTGATGAACGTAACGGGACACTTTTTCGTGTGTGCATGGTCGAAGGAAGTGACATAATCCAACATGGCTGATGAAGCGAAGCCTTAAGGCGGCTGGATCGGATCCCCGGATCCCCCTCCGGCCTCCGGTGCCCTCATACATACTTTATATACCTACTGGTTTAATTTATTTAGGAGTAATAACTTGATAGCTCCTTAAGATATATGTAGCCTACTTAACCTAGCTTTGAAAATGGCATAAGTATACAATTGAAGTTTACCTACTGACATTTAGTTGAAATGTTTTGTAATCTTTGGAAAACAGTTTTTTTTTATTTTCACAAAATTTTTATTTCGTTAGGAAGTAGTATTATTAGGTGACACAAATAGTATTTCTATCCATTTTATATCTAAACTTCTATATATTTTATATCTAAACTTCTTTCCACCATATTACATTTTAAAAGTCTCATTGAAATTATACAAATTCAATTTAACACATCAAACACTTGACCATAAACATGGAACATTTTCAAAAACTGTTTAAAATAAAGAATTTAAATAAAGCAATAAATGCAAACATTTGTTAAGTCAAAAAAGAAATCTGACTGGCGAATGTAAAACTGAACGTAAATATAAAATCTCTGTTTTATATACATTATGTTTCTTTTATTTCTACTATCTAGGGGCTCTTTCTATCAATTACCTATTTAACTTCTTTTTTTTTTCAAAGGTTTAGATACAAATTTCGTTTAATAAAAGCAAAATTTCACACACAAAAGTCAATAATAATGATCACTTACGTAACAATTTACAACTTTTTAATAAATATAAGTACACCAAAGAAATATAAACAATCTTAATGGCATTTAACAAGGGAATCATCCGACGATTATTATCTCTACTATATTATTACAGTTTTATTTATTAACTACTTTTAAAAACCTTAATTAAATTACAACTCCTAAAATTTCTGCCCTCAAAATATTAAGCATTTCATTTAGTCCACAGTTTACTTAACCACTAAAGCTCGATTCGACAGTAGCTCTCCCTACTGCTCGCTCTTGCCTCGCACCTCTGTCCTGACACACCGCTTCGCTCAACTCACTCTTCCGCCGCACACAGCACAGTCCCGATGCACCCTCGCTCGTCGTCCGCTTTCGTTCACTTTCTCTTCACTTCTCTGCCACAGAGGCTGGCGTCGGCTGTTTTGTACCTCTAAGTTTCGTTCTGGAATGGTCTCGCACCTCTCGGAAGTGTCGCATCATCAGGGTCAACTTTCAACACAAAGCTTCCAGAACATTGGCGTACTAGTTACGCCACATCACGCAAGTGGAGCTCTTTAAACGTGCCGAACCTTACAGAACAACAAAGGGGTTCTCCAGTTTCAATGAGAACGCGCTGTGGAAAGTGGCAAGCTTGGGAGAGGGGTTAGTGAGGCGTTGCCTTTAACCAGATTAGGCATGTATCGATAATGGACTCGATACAACCGCAGGCGAGTGCGCGGGCTGCCTGACTAGGGCCTGGCATCTACTATCCTTAAAACTTTACATATAACTGTCAAGTTTCTTGATATAACAAACTTTGATGGTCTGCCAACAGTCGCGGGGGGCAGTGAAATGCTCATATTAGTTTTTTACCTACTATGTAACGTGTGTACCTGCGTACACTTGCAAAGTATTGTACCCCTGACTTTTCACGGCATACCACCTGCAACACAGTGAGCTGGGCAGGCTTCCCCCGAATAGACGAGACTATTCTTCTTCCAGCTCGTCAGGGAAGCCTGCAAGTATAAAAGGGCATGCGCCCAGACTATCGATAAGCAGAACAACAGGGACATCAAGCGAGCAGGCGGCTACGCTGCTCCGACACCGCTCGCCGGCCTACACCGTCAATCGCCGCGGAGTTGCTGCCGCCCGAGGACCGACAAGACATCGACTGGGTGAGACCTCTCCGAGTTGTAACCCAGGATATAGACAGTTCAAGTGGAAGCGTCGCTGGAGTAAGCATAAAATCTTTCAGAACGAACATTAACTAAAAACGACGGTTCAGCCAGAAGGGCAAAGCGGGCGGGCATTAGCAAACTCCATGAGGGCCGAGCGAGCGAAAGTATTGACACAATTACGACACTATCAGGACACTATCGCGACCAGATCGCTACACAGTTTGGACACTAACTCTACCGCCGGTAACGAAGAATCGTAGCCACAAGAGACAGTAATAGTCCGGCAGAACTGAGGTATGGGTTGGAAAAGTGGTCTATAGTTCTGTTTTTGGTCTTAAATGAAAGATTATTATGTCTAGTAACAGGAAATGCCGGGTGACATCGGCTATATGTTGAGCATTTTAAGATATTCAAGATGGCGGCCAATATGGTGTTATATTTTCAAAAATTGCAATACAAACATATTATGGTAATTTTTGGAAACAAAATACATGTTTTCAAGGGTGCTGAATCAAAATATGTGTTTAGATATCGTGTAAAATTTTATTTAATTACATTTTAAATATGTATGCCGGATTTTTTTACATTTATACCTAATGACATGTGAATATTAGTATAAAAGGTAACTCTTCCAGTTGCTGTGGCATGAACATTGTTTTTTTGTGGATCATGGATGATGGAAGGAATTGGCTAATACGTTTTTATTGTTGCAAGTGTAATGTGAAGTAAATTAGAGAAGAAAATGGCAGAAAAATGCCTGTTTGACTGGAAATTTAATTGTGAAAACTACAATGAAAGACTTATTGAAAGTGGTGATAAAAGAATAAAGACTATTATAAAATGCAGTAAAGTATACAACGATAAACTCTACAATGTGCTAGAAGAAAAAAATAGCTGTAACAAGTGAATTGATTGTGAAGTGCCACAAGAGTTGTGTATCAACATACTGTGCAGTGACACAGCTGGAACGACATCGCAAGAGGAAGCGCCAAGAAGAAGTATCCTTGAGATCTCCAAAAATAACAAGGAATAATGAAAACACTCTATTATCATTTAAAGAACATTGCATTTTTTGCGCTGAAGAATGCAAAGTCTCGAAGGATGAAAATAATCCATCACGTTGGAGACCAGACTATATCTGTAAAGAGGCTAATGTGGGTGGCTTAAAAATGGCATTCAAGGAATCTATTATTCAAGTGTGTGAAATACGAAAAGATGAATGCGCGTATAGTGTACGCATACGTGTTTTGGGATCACTGAGTGACCTTCATGCTGCAGATGCAAGATATCATGTTAACAGTAGATCAAACTTTGTCACCAAAATCTATTAAATTGGCTACAAGGACAGAAACCAGTGAAGGTGAAAATGATGCGGCATTAGATCTTGTCATCAATGAAGTGACTAGTAACAGATCAACAATGTGGACATCTGTAGAACTGTATGAAATATACCAGCAATATACCAGGGAGTGAACTCTCAAGAAAACATCTAACCAAAGCAATATCAGCGAAAGTTGGAAGTGATATTGTTGTCCTCAGTTCTCCGGGTGTTGCCAACATTATTATTTTTAAAAGTACAGCAAGACAAGTTCTAAAATTTGTGGACAGTGAAGAAGTTGATATTGAAAATGCCATTTCAATGGTAAGCAAAACAATAACAACAGAAATACAATCACTTCCAAAGAAAAGTACGAATTACAGAAGTACCATCAATATAGACATTGCTTTAGAGCAAGTCAGTAACACTCTAATGAAGTTGCTATGTAGTATTTCTGAAAAACTGGACAATTCACTGCTTTCAGTTTTGATTGGTAATATTGTTACAAGTACAAAAATAAAACTTCCCAACTAATCTGCAAATGGCCTTAGGCATAGTGCGTGTTAATTCACTGAAAGTAATTTTTGTATATTTTACAAGGAAAATCCTTGGAAACCCTGTTGCCAATGATATTGTCACGATCCACCTTCAGAGGGGGGAGAGAATCGTAGCTCTTTACATAGAAACAACTCGCTTGGCATCAACTAGTCTTAACTTCATAAAATACTTTACTGTACCTAGGATCATAGGTTCGTCATCCCGTACAGGATGTCTGGTGAGAGCTGAACTAAGGAGATTTTGCAAAATAACATAATACTTAATTAAAATTATTTTATTCTTAAAGTCAAATACTCAACATCATTTTAAAGAACATTTAAATAGCGGGATTACAATTTAAAACAATAATCTCTTTACTTCCTTAACGATTGAACGACCTTACAAGAGAGAGAATGAGAGAACTTCACTAAACACTTCCCTAGTCCTTCCGAATACCTCAAATCATAATTAATACTTAAAATTAAAACAAAGATAAGTCCATACTCACATTTTCCGAAAAGCCTTTCTTGATCGATTACTTTAAAAAAATAACGTAGGGGCCTCTCCTGCCCTTGAAATCCCGAACGAACATTACATTTTAAAAACTATGACGCGTGACCCCTGACGAGGGCCATAGCCTCCGCCCGAAAGCTTGACGACTACATTATGACCTAACTTAAATTAAACGACTCGTGGCCTCTGGCGTCGACCATAGCTTCCGCCCGAAAGCTTGAATTCCTACATCACGAACGAACTAACAACTCGTGACCACAGGTGAGACGCATAGCCTCCGCCTGAGTGAGCCCCGAGTCATCACTCACTTGCGCTTAAATTCGCGCGCCCTGCCGCGCCTACCATAACAAAAGCTCGTTATTGAAGTCAAATTTACTAAACAACTAACTAGAACATCTGGGAAGACTACCCCCCCTCTACCCCAATGTGCAGGCCACACCGCGCGGCTTGTTACGACAGCGCGCCCCAGTAACTGCGGCCCGTGGCTGCGCCAGCGCGCGGCCAAACAAACAAACAAAATTCTGCAAGCCCGCAGCGCGCCGCGCCGGCCCCGTGCCCCAATTACATGGTCACGCCACTTGCGCTGACGAGTGAACAGAGCAGCCAGCCCAGAGTCCCGTCAGTAAAGTCCCTAAATTTGATTTCAACAACCCTGCAAAATTTCAACCCGCGACATAACCCTCCCCTCACAGAGCTCGAGCCCCATCGAGCTACCTCAAAATTACAAATTGTCTTTTTCCATTAAACCATAACTATAAATTCCTCATTTCACAAAAATAATAATTTTCTTAGTTCCTTGCTGTCTGAACATACATCTAGATTCTGCATAAGATTTATTTTAAAACAACAAGTATTCATAAAATTAAATGTAAAACTTTTATCTGGTTTGTTCTCACAGGAACCTTCAGAGGCTCGAGTTCTCAATTCTAAAAAAATTGTTCTGTTAGTGAAGCTCTCTTTACAAATTAAATTACTGTTCTTAGTTTCTCAGTATTCGTTAAACAATGTGCAAATTCTTGATAATTATTATTATTTTTTTTTTTCGGTTTCCGTTTATTACCATACTTCTTTCGTTCTTCAAAAAAAATTAAGTGTCCTTACAGTGTTTCAATTAATTAAACTCTTATCTCGTGAAGGTTGGTGCAACTCCTCGAAGTCAGTGTTGTCGAGAAGAGTAGCTCCCTGGGCTGGCCATCAGCAAACACCACTCAACTCCAACAGCTACTGGACTGGCTTCCAGGGCAGCTCACAACTTCTCCCCACATCTGCTTCGGAGTTGTGCCATCCTCATCACGAACAGATTACAATTCTGAAACATCATCAACAGGCATTACCATCACGCCTGACAAATACAAAACTAACTACTAAACTGCAATCGATGGGCAAGGATGCAAACACACAAAAAAATAAAATTAATTAATTCAACTGCTAACATAAAGTATCCCACCCTTAGCATAATCTAATCAGGCAAATAATTTGATAGGAAAAACTTAAGGAAGGGAAACATGACCTCCAATGATTTTCCCTAACTCTTGAGTCTTGATCTTCTCTATACAGCAAATAGTCCCCACGAAGTAACTGGGTTGAAGGTCAGTTCACATGACCCACCCATAACCTCTTCTACTCTTCTTTTCTTCTGGGGGCAACCACAATGCCCACCAATCTCTCTCCATGGTGCCGAACCAGCTATCCCATGAGAGTAAACAACGTAGTCAATAGAAGCGCAGAGGGGAAACACCAATCTCTGGCTTGTCGAGTCATAAAACTGCTTTATCTTCTTCTTCTTCTTCTTCTGAGTAAAACATCTGATTAATCTTGCTACTATTCTTCCCAACAATAAAAAAAAAGTTCATCAGGTATCTTCATAAAAAAACATTCTAACTAATAATAAGTCTTCTTTTTCTTCTTTTTTTTTCTGTTAGATGTAATAGAAGGCCATGTTAGGGAGGTTATAGGGAAAAAGAGTGGCCAATTCCCACCCCATCACCCACCTAGATCATGACTAATTAACTTTTAAATTTTCTATTTCAAACAAATTAAAAAAAAAACCATTTTTATTCAAATTTTTAAATTATAGCTACTTTTCCTTCATAACCTCAAAAGCAAATCAATAATTCTAAATGAAATTGTGATTTACTGCATTCTTGTTCCATCCGATCTGTTTGTTTATAACCTTTCTTGTAAAGTATAAAATTTTCAAACATTACTAATTCAAAAAAAAAATTAAATTCTGGTGTCCTTTGAGTTACAATTAAATTTACTATTTCTTAGCTTGAAATAATTTAAGTTTTCAAAACTATTTCATTGTCTAATTCACAACACCTAAAAATCAACTCAAAACAACAAATCATCAAAATCAATAAGATCATCTGACCTACCTATCAGTACTGTGAACTTGAACTGTTCGTACACATTTATAATAAGCTATTGTATTTAAATTCCAACCTAAATAAGGTTTTAAAAAAAAACTACTAATCCCTCTGTAAATTAAGAAAATTAACTTTAAAAATTAAACTTAAGGTATTAGTTCTTTTTGACAGCTACCACAACTCACTAGTTCCATTACATTACTATAACCTAAAAAGTTCTGTAAATAATGTTTATAACAAAAAAAAACTCCAGTTACTGTCTTCCATAAAAAAAAATAAAACTTTACATGACCTTATTAATCTCCACTTGTAAGTCCATGGCTGCCAGCTTTCTCTTCTCTTGAATCTTCAGTCTTGGCTCTTGTTTCAGTGATCTTGTATCTTGTCTCTCGAACTCTTGTCATCTTGTAAACTGGACTGCTGCTCAGCTCATCTTAAGGAATCTGTAACAGTTTCAAAAATACATGTTAATTTAAATTACATAATTCCTGTTCTTTGGTCCTAAAAAAAAATTGTATTATTAGTACACATTACCCTGAAACAACATTATTATTCATTGTTTATTACTTAAAAAAAAATGCTTTACCATAAAATCCTTTTTTGTTCTTTTCATTAGGCCTATTTATTTTCCTTCTTCTTAATTAAATTCTGCTTCAAATGTTAATCCTAACTTAAGACCTACCATCTATTTATTATTCATTACCTACATTATTTATGTTACCCTAAAATTCCCATAAGTTTCTAATACTTCCTATCAAAGACATTCTCTCTAAAAAAAAATTTACTTGTGACTCTTAACTTAACAAACTTAAAAAAAACTTTTACACTAGACTTAACTTATTATTCATTCTTAGTTACTAAATTTCTATATGTAAACTTTAGTACTTACAAACAAAAACTGCCTATTTCTCTCTACCTCTTAATCTCTTTCAATTATTACAATAATAATGTTACCTTGCATCTTTAAACTTTCTTCTTTTCAATTAAATTAGACATCTCATAACAATAAAAATTCTGCCTATACTCTTCTTATGGGTGTACAAACCAACAACAAAATTTCAAATTCTCAAGTTTCCTTATATTTAAATTATGCAATGCACATAACCTCTGTGGTGCCTGTACCCTTTTAGGCCTACCACCTTCTCCTCTCACAGCATGACAACTCTTATTCCTCGGGGTCTGTATTCACTGTTACAAATCAAATATCTCAAAAAAAATTAAAAACAAATTTATTATTTTAAGAAAACAAAAATTTACATTGAATTTACTATGGAGCCTGGAAATCTTAATGTCTCACAGCAGCTAACATGACTAAATCCCATGGAACCCCAGGTTTACATAACCTGTGCCCAAAAATTTAAGCATACCAGGCTTTCTCTGCACTGGTTTTACAGCATCACACACTATTTAGGGCCCCTGATCTGCCATCAGTCCCAAGGAGTTTTCCCACAACCCCTCTCTACACAAGCGCCTACCGCATTCCTCTCAATTGGCTATCGGTTTTACGGCATTCTTTTGGGATCCGACCATCAAGTTAGGGCTAATCGAACACTAAACCACCATACTTCCAAACTAATGTAAATCAATTAAATTTTCTCTGTAATTTCTTAAAATCCAAATAAAAATTATTCAAACATGCCCAAGAAACTTTCAAAAAAAAATTCATAATCTTATCTTCAAACCCTTAAAATAAAAATAAATAGATTACTCTGTTTTCTCCTTAATAACTGTAAACTGTCAACAAATATCATGTCGTAAATTTTAACTATGCTTACTGACTCTTAATCATAAAATCTCATTTGTCCTAATTAATAAACAACCGATTTCCTTAAAATCTCACTGTATCTCTCACACTCAAACTTCACTGGCTGAATATCTCAATAAATTCAAAAACAATTATCTAAACTCTTAAAGAAACTCCTCCCCAATTATTCAAATTACTTCACCTTATTTTATTTCATTACTTAAAACACCTTACTCAAAAAAATTAATTAATTCCCTTCCATTATTATTTGACCAGAAAAAACTTTCTCATTAATTAATTTATTAAAATTCAATTTCACATTAGGCAAGTACACTAACTCTCTACAGCAATGTTTCTCATTTCCCTCCTTCCTAACTGAATCCAATCTTACTTAACCTCCAGGGAATTTACCTCACAAAATAACCAAATTCACTGTAGTGCCTATCTGCTATAGGCCCACTACACAGGGGGCTCTAACCCCACCAACAAACTTCATTGAAATGGTACCCTATCCCATACAGGATAGCCACTTCGGTACTACCATGGGGAACTCCTGCCCCAAACTACTCACAACTCTCAGGATTCTCCTGACCCTTAATTCCGTAGTCAGCCCATCTCCTATGGTCTGCGCTACAATTCCCTTTCTTCCCAGGGACACAACGCCTCACCTTAGGGTCCCTCGCCCTAATGAAAACATTAATTTTGTCTCTCTGTTCTTTTGGAGTAAATTCCCTCTACACACAAAATCTAGCCTTCCCAGTTTTCTCAATGCTTATCGATTTTATAGTGTACCTCCTTAATAATGTTTACAAATCCCAAAAAAATATTTTTAAAACCGAGGTAGAATTTAACTAACAAAAACATAAACAACTTACAACGAAACACTTCTAGCCTATACATCATACACTTCTTAAAATAAATTACTTACATACTGAAAGTTCCTCTTCTTCTAAAACACACTTAAATTTAAATTTATTTAACCAATAGTCTATTTTCTTATCGCTAAGTTACCGTACAGCTGATCAAAACAAGGTCACGGCCGTCCACGTCTCTGTACGTGCTCGTGACGTCACCGAATTCCATCAGGTGCGCCAACCCTCGCTTGCGGTTCCTCCGTTCTCCGCTAGGTCTCAGCACCTCCCCGTCACGTGTTCATTCTGCCACGTCCACTGACGTGTCGTTCTGAAACAACTCTCAACATTTTTCTAATTAAAACAAAACATCACTATAAATTCTATAACTCTCTTTTAAATAAACTCTCGTTTTCTCTTTAATTCCTTTTTACCGTCTATCCTTCCCTCGACTGATTTAATTCGTACGTCTCGTCTCCTAAGCGCACGACAGCAAAACAAACTTGACTTGAAAATAATTCCTATTTACGAAAAAAACTTTATTTTAAATTTTAACTCTCTTAACCTACAATCTTAAAATGAACTTCAATTAAATTAAACCACTTGCATTATCTCTAATAAGCATTTAACTTATAACGTATTCTCCTCACGTAATAATCCCCGATATAAATCTACAATAAATTCAACGACTTAAAACAACTTATCACTATAAACTTTATCCTTACAAGTATCCTCAAATAAACATCTGTTACGTCAAAAAAAAATCTCAAAGACTTCCTCCACTATAGACTAAAATTCCGTAATCCTCTCCTCAAGTAAACTCTTAATAACCTGCTATCAGAAGCTGAAACTAACTTAATAATAAACATAAAAATCTACCTCTCTCTCTCTCCAGAAATAGAACCTATCCGGCGAACTCTACCATTTCTGTCACGATCCACCTTCAGAGGGGGGAGAGAATCGTAGCTCTTTACATAGAAACAACTCGCTTGGCATCAACTAGTCTTAACTTCATAAAATACTTTACTGTACCTAGGATCATAGGTTCGTCATCCCGTACAGGATGTCTGGTGAGAGCTGAACTAAGGAGATTTTGCAAAATAACATAATACTTAATTAAAATTATTTTATTCTTAAAGTCAAATACTCAACATCATTTTAAAGAACATTTAAATAGCGGGATTACAATTTAAAACAATAATCTCTTTACTTCCTTAACGATTGAACGACCTTACAAGAGAGAGAATGAGAGAACTTCACTAAACACTTCCCTAGTCCTTCCGAATACCTCAAATCATAATTAATACTTAAAATTAAAACAAAGATAAGTCCATACTCACATTTTCCGAAAAGCCTTTCTTGATCGATTACTTTAAAAAAATAACGTAGGGGCCTCTCCTGCCCTTGAAATCCCGAACGAACATTACATTTTAAAAACTATGACGCGTGACCCCTGACGAGGGCCATAGCCTCCGCCCGAAAGCTTGACGACTACATTATGACCTAACTTAAATTAAACGACTCGTGGCCTCTGGCGTCGACCATAGCTTCCGCCCGAAAGCTTGAATTCCTACATCACGAACGAACTAACAACTCGTGACCACAGGTGAGACGCATAGCCTCCGCCTGAGTGAGCCCCGAGTCATCACTCACTTGCGCTTAAATTCGCGCGCCCTGCCGCGCCTACCATAACAAAAGCTCGTTATTGAAGTCAAATTTACTAAACAACTAACTAGAACATCTGGGAAGACTACCCCCCCTCTACCCCAATGTGCAGGCCACACCGCGCGGCTTGTTACGACAGCGCGCCCCAGTAACTGCGGCCCGTGGCTGCGCCAGCGCGCGGCCAAACAAACAAACAAAATTCTGCAAGCCCGCAGCGCGCCGCGCCGGCCCCGTGCCCCAATTACATGGTCACGCCACTTGCGCTGACGAGTGAACAGAGCAGCCAGCCCAGAGTCCCGTCAGTAAAGTCCCTAAATTTGATTTCAACAACCCTGCAAAATTTCAACCCGCGACAATATTACTTGTAAAACTACAAGGCAGAGCTTTGTACCATGTGCGATTTTGCAAGGCTCTGCCTTGTAGTTTTGCAAGAAATATCCTTGGCAACAGGGTTTCCAAGAATTTCCCTTGTAAAAGTACAACTTTTTTTTAGAGTGTGGAATCACCAGTACAAGAAAGGACTGTTGTGTATATTAGAGAAACAGTAAAAAAACATTCTTCAATTATTTCAGAACTTTTAGCTGCTCATGCACTTTCGGGAAGAGACACTGTGGCGTACTACTTTGGGATAGGTAAAGGCAAAGTTGTAAAGGTACTTCGATCAGGGTTATCGCTCTCCTTGCTTACAGGTGAGAGAGCAGAAATGCATAATGTTACATATCGGGCAACAAGCTTCATATCGGCGTGCCATAGTCAACGTGGATGTAAAACAATGTCAGAAACCCGTGTAAAAGTTTGGGCGAGGAAAACTAGTACAGGTTCTGTCACTGCTCCAAACCTTCGTACACTTCCCCCAACTGCTGCATTATTTCTTGAAAATGTAAAACGAGCACATTTTCAAGCTTGTATCTGGCGATCAGCAAATAAACCTGAACTTACAACCTTAGATCCAGTAGAATATGGCTGGTCAAAGGATGTGGCGAACAAATCACTCTTTCCTGTTGCAGTTCCAGGCGGGATTGCTTACGCCCTTGAATCTATTTTGAAGCTGGTGAAATGTGGCTGTACAAAACTGACTCCTTGCAAATCTTCAAAGTGTAGTTGCTATTCTTCAAGACTTACTTGCAAATTATTCTGTGCCTGCAGAGATTTGGAATGCAATAACCCGTCTTAAGTTATTGTAAGAATATACTTGCGTAGTATATATATGTTTTAATGGTCTTATAGTCATAATATGTATTTGTTTATTTCTTTGTTGTGAGAATACCTTTAGGTATATGACCGATGATATATCTAAGTTATTTAAATATTGTTCAATAATTCAATATCCTATTCATTAATGTAATATCTGAAAGACATAACATGTTTGTGAGAATATTATTAAGTATATCACTAATGTTTTTTTTTTTTAGCTGTAGAATTTATGAATCACACTTTTTCAAGTTTCTTCCCCTGAAATATGATGTACAGCCAAGTTTCAAGTATGGAGCCACTAAACATGTTTATTTATACAAAAAAAATTTAACAACACAAATATAAATTGAGGAATTACGAAATTGTATACATTTATTTTCGCAAATATGTTGCTTATTTGCTAGTTTTTTTTATTTTTACATAGTGTATAGACTTGTATTTCGATTCAGTGCCCCTAAAACATATATTTTGATACCAAATTTGACATTCATATAATTTGATTACAAGTTCTGAACATATTACACCCTATTGGCCACCATTTTGAATATCTTAAAATGCTCAACAGATAGCGGATGTCACCCAGCATTTTTTGTTACAAGACACTTATATCTTTCATTTGACACCTAAAACAGAACTATAGACTCCAAATTTCACTTCATGCAAAAAACGGCCAATTTCTGCCGGACTATAAACAAGATAACGAACTTACGCGTTACTACGAGAATGCGGAGAGAGCTTCACATGGTACCGGGGGAAGAGTAACTAAAACCAACCTATAAACTTTGACAGCGTTACACGACTAGTTGCGTGTATATAATTGTAACCTCTGGCATTAACTATCTGTATTTGTGTTACGTGTAACATTCAGTAATATTAAGATTAGGTATGGTCCTTGTAACTTTGTAAATGGTATAGCCTTAGTAGTTGAAATTGACGGCGTTTTGATCGTTAGCTGTGAGGAGCGCACGGCTCGCCACAATTAAGGGTATTGTTTTGTTTTAATTGTTCAGGAATCGAGCACGTAGCGTTAATTCGTGCGTTTTGTGTTCTAGTGGGAACTTACCACAGCAGTTCGTCTCCACGAGAACCCGACTTGTTTAAGTGTTATGTCAGTTTGAGAATCAATGCAATTCCTTTTGGTGTTATTAAGGTTGTCAATAAATTGTTATTGGATCGAATTTAACTTAGCAACTAATTTCATAACCACCCGCAAACGTCCCTTTTTCCTCCTTGTTAGGGTTTTCCTTTGTCCTTAGTAAAACCCACGACAACTACATTACTTTAAATTATTTTTAAGTTATGCACTTGTAGTTCATTCATTGGTTAATAAAAATTTGGTGTTCTTTCTGAAATTGTTTTCTCAACTTCCAAGAACTCACTTCGCCGTAAATGATGCAGAACAATAATTGCTGTGTTGCTGATAACAGCCAGTTGAGTAAGAACTCAAATTACCTACTGCAATTCTGTAAGAGCAAAAATTAAAGCTTTGATGACATTGAACACAATTTAGGTAAATGTTTTTAAAAGAATTATTATAATAATTATCAGTATTTCATATTAAGCTCTTTACTTTTCCGATATTGATAATATTAGGAACATTTGCGCACAAAGAATAAAGATCAGGCTTAGTGGAGAAGAGACCACCAGATGGCTATTCTAAAGGAAAATTGTAATATTTTCACGAAATTATTCCAGAAAACCATGACCGAGCGAGATCAAGATAGCCATACCAACGACCATGCAATACAGTTCCAGTTTCTACAGCAGTGTTTCTCGTGACATGTCAAGTTTGTGCACCGCCGCATGGTGATTATGTAGCAGCGTCAGGGATGGCTGTTTGTAGGACCGGTACTTGTTCTGTGCACCCGCACTAGTCTCCATCTTTCTCGGTCCACCACGAAGGAAATGACGTAAGGCGCGAGTAATATCGTACCATTGTCTAGAAGAGTTCTTATTCATAGTGATGGGAAAATCGTATTATTAAAAAAAATACGGTTTGCTGGCCGCCACGGGAGTTACAAGTGATTATAAATTTAGAGGTTATGTTAATGTATAAGAATCTGTGCAAGTATGCGAGTAAACAAATATGTGAGTAAACAAGTATGGCAAATGAACAAGTATACGAGTGAACAATTGTGTGAATAAACAAGTGTGTGAGTAAACAAGTATGCGAGTGGACAAATATGTAAATAAACAAGTATGAGTGTAAGCAAGTATGCAAGTGAACAAGTATGGGAGTAAACAAGTATGCGAGTGAACAAGTTATGTGAGTGAAGAAATATGAGAATAAACAAGTATGCGTGTAAGCAAGTATACAAGTGAACAAGTATGCGAGTGATCAAGTATGAAAGTACTCAAGGGCGAGAATTATTCAAGTTTGCAAGTATGCATATGCACTAGCACAAATATGTAAGTGTGCTCTATTGGAAACATGGCCTTTGAGCGCACAACACAGCACTTTCGTTACTCTCTGATTATGTAATTGACTCGACCTACCCAACTATCTTTAAAGAAATTGCAATCAACAAGCTCACTCAACGAATTTGGACCTGAATACAAGAATATTTGGTAATTAAAAACAGTGAGTGTTCTTCCTTTTAAAAAAAAATTGGTTGTCTGTAAAGTTGGCTTACGGACGATAGTTTAACGTGAGAACGTCATAACAAAACATTGATGAAATTATTGATCCAGAAGAAAAGGTAATATCATATTCGGCCTGAGACTGAGCCGTAATAGGTTTTTGCAACCAAACCAGTTAGGCATTAAAAATATTATATTCTTTGAGGAAGATTTTTTTTTAATTTTTCTATCTTTTGTATGAAAATCTACCTCTGCATACTTTAATGAATAAAATTGAATCATTTTTATTAAATTATCACTATGTCGTATGGATACAAAGGAGTGAAATGAAATGTACAATTTAATTAATAAATTTACTTTAATTTGCATTCATTAATTGAAATATATTTATTACTTTTAAAATGTTGCGTGCGCCGTATTTATTTTTACAAGTACAAAAAAAAAATTTCGGAGCTGGCGGGAATCGAACCGACAACCTTTGGATGTATAGTGAGCTATGTTGACCGAATGGCCATATATATATTTATAAAAATTTTGTTCACGGTAGGGGAATAATATTTCGTTTTTATAACACGATTTGATAACAAATACGCATCCCAAATACACCAAACTTATTTATAATGTGTTACAATATTTTTTCAAACATTGTGCAAAAGATTCCGGGTGTCATTTGAATTATTATGTGTAACTGTTAAACACCATTGTTCGTAAAAAAACGTATTTGAAAATTCAACATTACTTTTAAATAACCGTACAGATTATGCTTAAAATCGGTGAACGATCGTTAAAATCATAATATTGATAATTCAAACGACGAAAACACGACTGAAAAGTAAAATCGATGGTTCCTCAAATCGAGTGGAAGATAGATGCGGCGCAAGCGTACAATGAGCATAACGGAACACATCGTGTGGGACAATGTGTGTTACGGGACACTTTTTCGTGCGTGCAGCCGGCGTTCATCAATTTATTAGACTTTGTCACGTCAAAAATAAGTCTAATAATTTTATTTTTCAGTAATACTAGTCCGAAAAATAGCTTTAAGTACTTTTAAATTTGTTTATTATCTTTAACATTTTTTCACTGATTATTATGTAATATAACCAACAGTTCACACGATTTAACTAGACCCATAACCTGTTAAAAACTTGCTGGGTGTTGGAAAGTCATATTGAAATAAATATTTAACATATAAAATTTTTACTATCGTTTCTCGTTGCGTGCAGGAAGCTCCAAAGAGTATATACAAATGCAATTGTACCCATTAACTTTTATATTACTAGTGGAAAAATTATTACATTAAAATATATAAAATTCACTTAAACGATGAAGCGAATCAAAGAAGTACACAAACGAGGTTCGCAGTTGTAACAAACATTTATTACGTTCTCTTTTATTAGTTGTTAACTTCCTCTTCCCAACCGCCACCCCCTTTACAGACACTTCTTTTAAACTCTGCACCATCGAGCAATATCAACTCATGTTATCCTGTAATGACGTTATCTCTCTAATAACTCTACCGGCTGTAAAGAAGTTTCACATCAGAAAAAAAACTGTTATCGTATATATTCATTAAAAAAATTATTTTATCACAATAAAAATTTAATTTCGTACACAAGCAAGCATCTTGTTTTATATACAAGAATGGTCAATTATATTATTTTGTTATACAAGCAAGAATTTTAGTTTGATATACAATAATGGTGAATTAAATTATGTTATTATATCAAACAGATAGAAGATTTTAATTATAAAAGATTGATCTGACTTAATAAGACTATAATAATAATCAACACCTAAATTGTTTATTACTTTTGGTGTTTTTAACAAAGTCAGGTAACAATTTTTTTTAAAAAAATTCTGTTGTTGACAACGTACTACGGCATTTGAATTAAATTATAATGTTATTAATGTGGAAGTGACAGAGGATTTCAATTTAACTAAATAAACAGTAATATCTAACATCCCAAATGACTTGTTTCACTCAATAAGAAGATGATATCAAACAGCACCTACCTTGGTTCTTAAATTTTAGTGTTTTCATCCGTAGTCGAGTTACAGTTTTTTTTATTTTAATATTTTCTGCAACAACAAAAAGACGAGTGATATAAAAGCGTGAGTAATACATAATTTATAGTTAAACATTATGGACCAGGACATTCATAATAAAAGGATTGCTCAGTATAAGGAATAGGATAAAGTAAACCGACTTATTTCTTTACATTTTTGTGTTTTTTTCTGACTCCTCCTATTCTTTAAGTCGGTTAAAATGTAGCCTATTTACCCGGGCCATAATAACGAATCGACTGACACCCTATTTATTAAAATCAGATAAATAGTTTAGGCGCTACGGAGGAACATACGTAAATACAAACATACATACATACGTTTATACATAGACTTCTTAAACCATAACCCTTCGTTTTGGTTTTGGTTTTGGTAAAAAATATATAAAAGCAAAAAAGTACTTTAAAGGCAACGTGGAAATAAACTACCAAAACATCCAAGTAAACGAATGTGAAAGTAAAACGCGCAGAAAATTTTTTATTTTCATTTGAAATCAAACCACCATCATTACTATTCTCGATTGTTGTATCATGTTAAATATTAATAATTTATTTCTATATATACCTTATTATCAAGAATTATCACTTCTGTTGCCCTAGAACTCCACGCACACATTTTTTAAAAATTTTATATCCATAAATTATGATATAGTAGAGTCCCGCTAATCCGAACCCCGCTAATCCGAAAATCCGCCTAATCAGAACAGGGATAGGTTAAAAAAAAAATTATATCATTTAAAATGTAGAAAAGTAAAGAAAAACAAGTCTTTTCAAGTAATGTTGTACGTTTATTAATATGTACATAAGAAACTTATAATTTATCTATCTATCTATGTGAGTAATTAAAAAAATTATGACAATTATGACACTAAATATGTACGCTAAATAATCAAGGTGTATTTTTCGTTTGACCTTCCTTACATATTTGATATATCAGACACTAAATACGCCTCAAAAAGACAATATAAAGCATTATATGACAAAATTCCGCCTAATCCAAATTTTCGCTAATCCGAACAGGGTTCGGTCCCAATTAGTTCGGATTAGCGGGATTCTACTGTATTAAATTTTACGATTAAAAAGTAGAGGTACGGAAATTTTTAAACTGCTTTGCACACTTTATAAATTCTAAACTAAGTCGAAAAGCCAAGGCAGTCACCGCTAGTCATCAGGGAGACCTGGGTGCCAGTACTGCAGTCACAAGGCTAAGACAGTCACAGCTAGTCTTCAGGGAGATCTAGGTGGCAGTACTGCAGTCAAATGGCCAAGGCAGTCACAGCTAGTCTTCAGGGAGACCTAGGTGCCAGTACTGCAGTGAAAGGGCCAAGGTAGTCACCGCTAATCATCATGGAGACCTAGGTGCCAGTGATGCAGTCACAAAGCCAAGGTATTCACAGCTAGTCACCAGGGAGGCCTGGGTTACCGGCTCCTTGCAGGGTTGTTCCGTGAGGCAGCGCGGGAATTCTTTTTCCCTGTGCACGATGAAGCGCGAAGCGAAGAAAATGAAAATTAAAAATGCATGGAATGGCGAGAGGGCACGCAGGAATATTTTGTCGGAAAGGGCGGAGGGGGAGAGCTGTGTAGTGAAAGAGAGCTCTGTTTCTTGCAGGAATGCTGTTCTCTCAAACCGGTTACTGCTTTCGGGTTCACAAACACTTATCATCGGCCGGGTTTTAGACGAGTCAATGTGTGATGTATTTCCAGGTTTGTACTTCCTCAACGTTATTCCCACTCGTGGACCACGTGACGTCAATAGCCGGAAACACGCAAGGCCCCAAACTAAAGGAATTAGCGACAGAATGGGGCGCAGCCATCCCAGAAGATGTCTTAAGTGGTTTTCGGGAAACAAAAGGGAACTTCTCTAGGTTTTAGGCCCGGGACTTGAACCCTGGTTGTCTGAATTACTAGACACTGTCTCGCTCAGTTTGTTTCCAAGGTTTTTTTTATGAATGTAATGTGTTTATAATATTTAAGACGACCTCAGAAGCTACATGTCCGAATGCCAGCATTTTTTTTCAAAAGAATTAACTATTTTGATTATAAGGTTCAAGAATCGTACTTATAAATATAATTACATAGGGCCCATGCATTTGCTAGTTTGTCATTAACTTTACGCGTGTGTCATTTACCATTCTTATACAGATGAGTTTCAAATCGACCTAAAGTTTCCGAAAAAATTTTATCACAAAAATAAAACATACATCTTATGGTTTTAAAGACCATACAAGCTGGCAAAAGCTGATTTTGTTATTTTTTCTTCATATCTTTATTTGTATTATTTTCATTTTTTTAATTGTTTTATAAAATTGTAATTTTTTTGTTTTATTTACTTTATATTTTTTTAATTTAGGTATATATATATTGTTATTTGCTGATATTAAGTAAAACGTGCGTTAGATTTTCTAGTGTTAGTTAGTACTCCTGATTATTCCTGCCAATATTAAAATGGTATTCTTAGTGTGCTCATTATCCCTGTCGAGACTTCTGCTGATGTTTTCCGAGTGCTTCTGGTTATTTCTGAAAAATCAATCTCTGCACAAAAATTTATTTACTTAATGCATCACGCAATTTTATTTTTAGTTATATTTAATTTGTTGATTTCTGCTACCAAATAATAACTAAAAAATATTCTTTATCAGAAGGATTTCAAACAAAGAAAAATCCATAACTCATTCAAATAATATGCTTAGAGAAAGCTGAGAAGCACTAACATAACATGCAAGACATAATTCCTTCGCCTTAATGTCTAGAAAAGACTTCCTTCTCTTGCGACCTTTAGTGAACATTCGGCATTCCACGTGAAAGAAATCAATAACTTTACCTTAACACAACACGCTACGACAATATTTTCTGATAATAATTACGAATTTTCAAGATGGCGGTCATCTCATACTAATCTAAGATGGTGGAATGTTTTTTATTTAAATTTTTATGAATTTTTATATTAATTTAAACATGTTTCTAGATTTTCTAACAAACAAGTACGGATTTGCAAGATGGTGGCCGTAGCGAAAATTGCCGTAGTTACGTAATAATTCTAAGGTCGGCCATCGCATCCTAATTTTCAAGGTGTGAAGACTAAAACGGGACATTTTCCCTCAAAACGGGAATTTTTCTCTCGAAACAGAAACAATTTCTATTTTTCTCTTCTTTTTGTTCGTCTTTTAATTTTTCTAATTTTTGTTATATATTTGGCGTAAAATGTTTTTTTATAAAACTGGAAATTTTGGCGGAATTTGGCGAATTATGGGCAAATTTTGGGTCATTTTTTAAAACTTTGGCAAATTTAAAGGTTAAAGACAAAGGTCAAGGTCATCCAAGATGGCCGCCGTGACGTCAAAATTGAAAATGGCGTCGAAAATCCTAAGTAATGAAAGGTATTTTCTTCTACGTGTTCCTAACTTGTAGTCCTTGGTATTTCCTCGTAGGCAATAACCTTTCATATACCAATACTAATTCTGATCCTACCTCTCTCAGTTTTAAGAATTGTGTCTAGAAGTTAGTGTCTGAAAGTCAAATTACAGTGTGTCCAAAAGTATGTTAAATACTAATCTCGTGACTAGATCTGGTAATGACGTGTAAACAAATTCAAATGTAATATTTATATTTGCGTGTAAGGATTTGTGCAGACGGTGACAATACACTTCGACAAGCACAATATCACACTTTATATAAATAACTTAACTAAAATAATTTATGTTAACATACAGATGGAATTTGATATCACTCTCGACTTTAAAGCTTCTAACAATTCTCTCATTTGAGTAAGTTATCTTTAAGATAAAATGTTAATCATTTGTGTGTTATTAATTTTAAACTAGCTTCAGTCCGGTAGAGCATGGACTACTGGGTACGTAACTTGCATTACCCGTCAAACAAAATAGCAACATGTTCTTTCAATATCAAGTTCCATCTATACTATCTAATATTTTTTAGTTCGGGATCGCGATTCCGGTAATTAAATGATAAATCTAAAGATGAACAAGTACTCGGTTTTTCTATACAAAGAATAGGTTCGATAACATAAAAGATTCTAGTTCGGTGAAAATGTTCGTCTTGTTTAAATCGTCGTTAGTGAGGATACTTGTTTAATCAGCGAGTCTTCGGGTGATGGGGTAAGGGACCAAACCTTGCTGCAGGATACCCACGAGACGTGTAGGTGCTCGAAGGATCCTTGGTCCGCCTCAATCAGGACTGCGAACTTGGTGTTGCTCCTCCGGTCTCTAGCGGGCGGCAGGAATACGCGCCGTCACGACTCCATCCTTCGGGCTGCGGGCGCAAACTGGGCTGGACTGCACGACGGTCATCCTTCCCGGGCTCGAACTGCGACTTTTCATTCTTCGACAGGATTCTTCTTTCTTCAGGATGATCAACGGCATTTATTCTTCGTAGTTTCCAAGCAATTTACGGTCATTGGACGATCTCTTGAATCTGGATATTCGTAGACTTCTCTGATTAATAATTATTTAGATTCTTGACGTCTGAGTTTTATCTTCGTTGATTAAATTGATTAGTTCCTTCAACATCTCAGTTAATATTGACATTCATAAACAGTTACAATTCTTCTATAAATATTCCATTCTAAATTAATGTCGAAATCGTTGCGTTTCTAGATGTTGCCTTCATCAAGTCTCAATTCGTTCTAAAATAATCTTTTCCCCGTCACTAATAAACGACTTTCATTAGTTTGTTGATTAAACAAAAACTAGTAAAATTACCACACATTACTGTCGTTGTTCATCTTTAAATTAATATTTGTTTTAATAAAAATACTGCTATCCTAACCTTGACAATAATTTAAAATAAAAATTAGCATAGAGTAATACATAGACAAAACGATAACCAAAGAAATTTAAATCTGAATTAATCATAGATTACAAATGTAAACATACGGAATAAAGTGTAATTAAACAAAATAAATACTAAGGAAATTAAATATTTACTTTCTATAAAGAGTAAATATTGCCTTTATAGTAAGCTTGAAAACTAGCGCAGGAGGAACTTTTATATAGCCTACTACTAATAACCATATAAGTTTAAGTTTGCTTAACCATATTTTTATTAAGATTTTTATTTTTTCTATTTGAGTTATTATTTACACTTTAAAGTTATAAACAAATATTATATTCCAGTGAAATGAAACCCGATCCTGAAGCTAATTAATGGAGTGACGCGTCAGTGGATTGGACGTCAATAGGAGTTCTGGATAAGGTACTTGTTGATATATAGACGACACACAATTCCAGCACCAATTTGGACGTTCAAAGTGAATAAATACTATCTGATTATATGACACCATTTGTACTTAGCGAATGGTTTTTTTTATCAAATACTATGAGTTTATTAATGGTAACAGGCCTGAGCAAGCTCTAAAAGCAGTTAAATATTGTTTATATTTTACCTCAAATTTTAAATTGTAGGCTAGGTGACATTATATATTCATACCAAATAAAATGTTATTACATGCTTTATATTAGCTTCACCTGTATGTTTGTCTGTCCGTCTGTAACTCTGTCTGTCCGTCTGTAACTCTTTCGACTAAGAGTGAGTGACTGATCACAGTAAAATGTCCCACCCATTTCATTACGTTCGTTAGCCGAGCGGTCTAAGGCGCGCGACTTCTGTGACGTTAGCTTTCGGATTCAAAGATCGTGGGTTCTACTCCCGGCCACGCCGAAAAGAAAAATGTTTTTTTTTTTCCCCGGTAAATTCTAATATTATATCCATACATCTAACTGCAAATGATTCGTAGAGACTTTACCATTTCTTTGTGACGTTGCAACTCCAAATAGTTATCTCAGATGGTAATAGGTAGTGTCGGTAACTCATTTCCCTATGATAATTATACATAAATATAGTTTAAAAAACTAAAAAAACATGCTTTTAAAGAATATCAAACTAAAAAGTTAAAAATAAATATAGTTTAAAAAACTAAAAAACATGCTTTTAAAGAATATCAAACTAAAAAGTAAAAAATAAATATAGTTTAAAAAACTAAAGAAACATGCTTTTAAAGATTATCAAACTAAAAAGTAAAAAATAATTTTAAAATTAAATTTATGACAATAGTATATAAGCAATACTAGTATAAATGAGAAAAAAGCATGGGGCGCTTAATATTCAAAAAATATGGCACAAAGCGCCTCAAGCTTTTTTCTCATTTATACTAGTATTGCTTATATACTATTGTCATAAATTTAATTTTAAAATTATTTTTTACTTTTTAGTTTGATAATCTTTAAAAGCATGTTTCTTTAGTTTTTTAAACTATATTTTTTTAATTCATATTTTAATAACATCGGTTGGCTGTTAAAAACTGCTATTAAAACTTGGTTGTATCAAGTTTTTGTTTTCAGTAGAGTACATTTATATTATTTTTTAAGGCTCTCTCTCGTAATTCACATTGATTACTATCGTTTATTGTCATTACATTTATTTAGGTGATATTTCTACAATTTTAACAAAATACCTCCCTTCCATTTTTTGTTCTGCCACAAAATTACTCAAAGGTCTTTAAGTTAAGTGTAACATCGTAGTTTCAAAAAGGCGCGCAAGTATTCAAATTTATCATCACAACTTGTTTGAATGTTTCAACCAATTGTAATATACTAAGAGAATGTATGTTATTATTATTTGTTAATGAACAAAAAATTCTAGGGAGGTACGTAATAAACATTTTCATAAATAGGCCTTTGAAAAAAGTTAAAGTAAAACCCCGAAGTAGTATAGTTTAGTTCCCCCAGGGACACGGGTTCTGGGTGTGGTGTGTGGCGACTTCTGCTGCCTTGGAATCTACATCTCCTATGACGTATCGGCGGCCATCTTGGATGACCTTGACCTTGACCTTTGACCTTCAATATTAGCCAAATTTAGCCCAAATTTAGTCAAAAATTGCCATCTTCAATTGCAATGATGAAAAAAATTACATCAAAAATACAATTAATATTTATTTTATAGGACACAGACATTAGTTTTGATCACAATTACACTACTCGCTAACAAGCTAACAACTCTTTCAATAATTATCCATCACTTTAATATTTTGCTATAGCGAATAAAACGTGTAAAATTATTTTCCATGTATTTTATCGAAACAAATTCAAAACAATTAAATTTTTTTTGTAATGTAACAACGACACGCCGTACGTGCATTAAAGAAATTTTATAAAACTGTAAAACATATTTAATAAAATTAATAAAATTGGCATTGAAAAAATATGACTACTTACTGCATAACAATGTATGCAGTTCTTAAAAATATTTATTTATTTATTAACCATCGTTAAGCATAACAGGAGTTCCATAAGTAGGAGAATTGTGGCAAGTTTAAACGAGCTACACGTACAATTGGAACTCTCGTGTTGAAGTGGTCAAGCATGTACGTAGTACGCGTATGTTAAACCATATTAATATCGGAGTGAAACAGTGTCTTTAGACGTGGTCCGAATCTCCAGTATTTTAAAGCAAGTCCAGAGAAACCACGTGGAAACAACACATCATCACCAACTAAGAACGTGAACGTTGCTTATCGCAGAAACATACCCACGTGGAGAGATATTTATTAAATATTGCCACGCACGCACCCAGATCGTGCTGCTGAATATTAACCAACAAGTTGGGAAATGCCTTTCCGCCAAGAAGGGCAGGAAATCAAGGAAAGGAATATGAATTAGCTCTGCTATTATTTTTGTTCGTTTCGCTGGAAATTTATGTTGGGTCATAAATACAAACGCGCCGCGCTCCCGCGGCCTGGTCCATAAATCCGGGAGCCCGCGAGGGACAAAGGGGCGAAGGAAGAGCGTGTTACAAGCATGGCGGAGTCCTTCCTGAGGACACACGACCCTCGCTCCAGCGACCTCGCAGCTTCTCACCTCTCGGAGGCGCCGGCGCTCTTCACACAAGCACATGAACGTGTCGGCAAAATTATGCGCGTAGCTTTGGGGCGAAAACGGCTCGATGTTGTGGTGGCAACCCCCCTCATGTTCACATTACGTGTACGAATTGGCGGCATGAAAAATACCCAAATGTCGGTGTACAGAACCCGTCAAAAGATTAGGACCATTACGAAATTCGTACAAAACGTTTCTGTCCTTAAATATTTTGTGCAATTTTTGTAATATATTTTTCCACGGTTTTTTCTTTTTACAACTAAACACGTTCTAACAATTTGTTATTATTGAAATAGATTTATTAGTTTACAATTTATGATTTTTTTTACAGATTTTACAATAGTAGAATTATAGTGTTTTTTTTTTAGGTGGAAATATATGTTGACATAATAAATTTATGAAAAAATTGCGTACATATTATAATAAGTTTTAATAATTTTGTAAAAAAAAGTAGCGCCTGTAGCTCAGTGCATGAAATATAAGTGAAACTTCTTTGGCAATTTAAACTTCGGCTTGTAAGTATGTCGTAAGGGGTAAAATGTCACACAGAGAAAAAAGTGAGCGAATGATAATTTTCTAAATAAACATGAATTAACGTAGTTAATACTCACTTCAAAATAACTGCTCAGGAACTCAGTAAATGTTTATCAATAAATAACGAAAAATTAATAAAAAAAAATTCTCAATTTGAAATAATCGCACATAATAATAATGATCATAATCATAATAATAATCGCATAACCACAATTAAAGTTAATGTTAAGATTTTTCAGGACACATACTATAGGATAAAAAAATCTAACTACAATTTATAAACGTTTTAAAAAGTAAAACAACTTCGATATATTATTTTCTGAACAATTGCAACGCAATGCTCTCTCTCTGTCAGGAGTTTGCTTGAAGCTCACAAGGCCCGCTGGCAGCGCGTTCTGGCGATGCCAACGTATTTTCCGAGAGCACATCACTGCGCTCACGGCTGCACGCAAATACTCCCCCTGTACCAGCACCTGATTGGTCGACCCAGGGACCTGGCAGTGCTGGGAGGTATCCTTGCGCCCCCGCCGGGACGTTCCAAGCAGGCATGGGCCTACGGGAAGCCTTTTCTCACAGACGAGAGAGCCGAACGCCCGATCGTGCATTTTCGGGATTTTTTTTTTTTTTTTTGGTTCATTGTAACTCATGATAACTAATGGTCAATTAGGTTAGGTTAGCTACATTATAAATACTTTTAAAACATTGTAGGCGGTTGATTTGGTCTGGATAGCTACATTAAAGATACCTACTGTCAAATCATGTAAACTGTTTCCTAACCCTGGATAGCTACACATTAAAAAGTTATTTGCTAAGCAACCATAAAATGATTTTACAGTATTTTTAATGTGGCTATACTTAATATAACCGACCATCCACAATGTTTTAAAGTATTTATAATGTAGCTAACCTATCCTAATCGACCGCAAAATTTAATGCCACGCCGGTTTATACAGTGAGATAGAACGGAGGGGAAAAAAAGCGAGCATGAACTTCGGGGAACTTCGGGTGTGGCTCTCTCGTCTGTGAAATGAAGGCTTCCCTGGGCCGACCTTTGGGAAGCCAGTCCATCAGTCGCCCACACCCTCCGTGCTACGTGGCTGGTTCCTCCGGCCCCAGACAAGCCGACACTCGCGGATACACTGCTCCCAGTCGCTGTCGGGATGCGGCTAGCCAGCGAGTTCACCGTCCTTGCAGCTTCTGGCGCCTCGCCTCAACTGGGACTCCTCAGCCACCCAGACACCCGTGGCCCGGTGGAGGCCTCACCGAATCCTCCTAGCTGTGCAGGCTGGTGAGGCGATTCCAGCACTGTTTTCCGGAACATGTCCGGTTTTCCGCACCTCCCCCCTGCCTGAGCCTGCTCCTAAAGTGGGAAGCCTTCATTTCGCAGACGAGAGGCCACACCCGAAATTCCCCGAAGATCATGCTCGCTGTTTTTCTCCGTACCACAACAGTTGTATATATTTGGGTAAAAAAAATCGCTGGCATTTATTCTCCAAATGCGCGGGTTTAACTTATAAGATGTCATTCTTAAAATTAGCAAGAAGTAATTTAAAGAATTATTCAGTAGGTTAGCTACATTATAAATAATTTAAAACATTGTGAATGGTTAGGTATATAAGGTAAGTATAGCTACATTAAAAATACTGTAAAATTATTTTATGGTTGCTTAGCAAATAACTTTTTAATTTGTAGCTATCCAGCGCTAGGAAACCGTTTACATGATTTCACAGTAGCTTTAATGTAGCTATCCTAACCAAATCAACCGTCCACAATGTTTTAAAGTATTTATAATGTAGCTAACCTAACATAATTGACCATTAGTTATCATGAGTTGTCCAAAATAAACATTCACGGACAATTTTTATTATTATTTACAATGAACAAAAAAACCGAAGATGCACGATCGGTCGTTTGGCTCTCTCGTCTGTGAAAAATAGGCTTCCCCTCCTCAAAGGTGGACTCAGGGAACAACTGGTAGACGTGTTGTCATGGGCCTATAAGCTTGTTGCCCATCTCAAGGACCCCCCCCCCCCCCATCTCAGCTGACGCCAAGAGGGGATCATAGGTTATACGGGGGCATATCTTGGTTGCCACTCGCATGTAAACTTCTACCCTAGCGGCTCGGAGGAGGATTCTCTGCTCGGTGACGCGTTATCATCAGCTGCTCGTTGTTCTCTTGCGACCCGCCACCAAGCAATGGCGTCCCATTTATTACTGTAAATGGACGTAAGGACAAAACTTATTGGTAGGTTTGTCGTAGAAAAATTTGGATTGGATATTTCTTGTTATTTGAGTTTTTGGCGGAAATATTTTTTATGTTACCGAACACATTGGCCTTTAAATTATGCAAGTATATCCTCTTCACAAGTAATTTATTCCCTGATTTTCAGTATTTTCATTTAAAAAAAATAGGTTGTCTCTGAAGTCAATTTACGGACGATAGATTAACGTGACAACGTCATAACAAAACATTGATGAAATGATTGCATACTTTTATGAATAAAATTGAATCATTTTTATTGAATTATTACTATTTTGTATGGATACAAAAAAGTGAAATGAAATCTACAATTTAATTGATAAATTTACTTTTATTTGCACTCATTAATTCAAATATGTTTATTACTTTAACAAATAGATTATTTTGACTATTACTTTTATACATGTTTGCTATTTAACTTACAATCTGTGTTATTCTGTTAAGGATAGGACGATGATAGAAAAAGTAGGAAACGAATGAGAGTGTTTCAAGTTTAATGTGCCTTGAAAAAGTCAAATCGATGGTTGTTCCGATCGAGTGGAAGAGAGATAGATGCGGCGCAAGTGTACAATGAGCGTAGGGGGACACAGCGTAACGGGACACTTTTGCGTGCGTGCAGCCAGCGTTCATCGATTTATTAGACGTTGTCACGTCAAAAATTCGCCTCTAAGAAAAATATGACTGCGTAAATCTCTTTCGCGGAATGTCTCGGGCTGTGTAGACATTAAACATTTTATACCTAATTTTGACTCGTTCTCCACATGTTAATGTTTTTATCATTGTTATCCCTTTGTTGAAAGCAACCTACGAAAGAGAGTTATAACCAGCATAGCGTTTGTCAATGATATTATTTCAAAACTATTATCCCCTTTTAATAATCATTAAAATAAAGAAAACCTAACGATGATCAACCAGCTATTTGAATTGTACCTAATTACAAGAGGAATTTATAGCACGTTGTTTATAAACTAACGAAGGACTGAACAAGTGTGTTACATCGGCTAATCCTTGTGAGACCCCCATCTGAAGATTATGCTCGTATTTGGGGGGAAAAAATACGAGAGATCAGCTGAATTTAACTGCTTAGTTATTGGATTCACTATGAAATAGCGGACCTGCAACGCACGCGCCATTCATCAGCAGAATGATCATATATTGTATTCATGTGAATAAAATTTTAGTCAAATCAATTAGACTGCATATGTGTGTATTTTTTTAATCTAAATATTAGTATTTCCCTTCGGCTTAATGGTTACAAGGTAGTCGGTGACTTAGCTTCAACACATGCAAGTAGGAGTGGAGAAAATACCTTATAGCGACAAGGGTGCATCTACAATGCAGGGGAGGGCCAACATAAATTTTCTAATACAAATTTAGTACCTTTATAATTGAAATATTTAGTACATTTTCTTTTTGGTTCCAAAATTTAATTTTATCAATAGAATAGCAGTAAAATAAAACTTTAGTAAGTTTGGTAAAATATTATAAGTAATTAGGAGAAAATATATAAATATTAACGGTTAAGGTAGGGGGGAGAACCCGATATGGATCTGCCAATGACTAGAGACCTGCAAAATTCGCGGTTTCGATGGCCTTCAGGATAGACTGCACATACCCCTGTACACTCGGGCAATTAACGCAAGTTCATTGGCTGCCGACTTGTAAGTCGTCTCAGCTGGTTTGTCTGTGATTCGATCCTTCTTTGGTTGAGGGTTTATAACTGGTTGAGATTCGTCCAGATGAACAGTAAGCCAATAGCAAAATTATCTAAGAGGTATATGTGTTTGAATTCTAGCCTATCACCGAATGAATCCGCGAATTTTGCAGGTCTCTACCAATGCCGTACGAGCTTCTCGCAGTCCGCAGCCACTGGTTGGTGCCGAAGGCGAGAAGGGCGTTTCCACACGAAACCGGGTCACGCCTCTCGCATCTCTCCATCGAGGATTCACAAAGAAACCTGCAGTCAGCCTGGTTATTTGAAAAATGTAGTTTTGAACGAACAGAAATTAAGCTCTTTCAATAAACGGATGAATAAAGCTAAGTCAGTAAGGGCGGTACTCCAAGAAGTTCAGGTAAGGTAAAGAAAAAGGACTGCCTAGTTGGGATACAACCGTAACGTGACTTGCGGGCCATATTCCAGAACGTGGAATCGCAGTAGGGGAACAGGAGAGCGAATGGCAACAGTGCCCAGCACGAGCTAGAAAATGGTTCCAACGCATTGTAAGAGGACGTTTGGCAACCGTTGATACAATCCGATAGATAGCAGGGCCGTCGCACGAATAAAATGGTTAGGTACATTCTAATTTTCCCAAGTACTTTTCAAGTTGCGATCATTACTTGTTATGGCCATTTAAGTGTACAAAATATTTTCCAGAATAGTCTCGCTAACATGAAGTTAAATTTGGCACACCAAACCGTTTGGCACTTTCTCCGATTTTCAGGAATTCAAATATATCCGAGTTAATGGCGCCATACGTCGGTCCGCAATACGGACGAAATCGACGGAAAACTGAGCTCTGCACATGCAAGGAATTTGGGCAACAGATCGGTAAAGGACAGGATACAAAATCCGTTCCCTAAAAATAAGGTACTGTCCGTGTCCTATCGTGCACTAGGAATTCGGTTAGGAAACAGGAATAGAACATTCAACACCTAAACCTTTATTATTTTGTCTTGGAATACCGGCCTAAATGTCACTGAAATTCTCCTTCTCAGATGAAACAAAAAGTAATCATGTAGTATTTGAAAGATCACACTCATTCACGAATATTTTACTACAGAGAAAATTTTAAATCATCGATGGAATAAAGTACCGTTAAGGATGTAAAATAACAGAAATTTTACGTGTAAAAGGCAAAAGATTTCCCTTAATTCTTAAATTTTTGTGTCTGAAGTATAACGGACGGAGATTAAAAAATGCCACACGACCCAAATTGTAGACCTTGTCAAATAACATACTAATGTGTATTTCGTATTTTCATATTTCATACAGTTAGGCCACAGTGGACCTCCAATAATAATTATTTACTGACAGTATTCGTTCAAAGTAATTTTGAACATTTTTCCGGGGGTGAAAATTAAACATTTACATACATTCGTTTTTCCATTTTGTTTCCGACAAATATATGTGAGCCTTCAAAATTTCAAGTTTATATCTCATATAAACACAATTCATAGTTCAGTTAACTGGGTTTTCGTGGTAACTAGGAAGGGGAGAGCTGCTGAAAACTCCCATGGCGCGGAGTTCTGCAAGTAGTCGCTGCCTCTATGGACTGCTGTGTGCATCAGGTGGGTGCGGCCAGTTCCCAGCGCTGCTCCAGTGGCAGGGCAGACCTTGTTCAGCGAGACGTCACACCTTGAACAGAAGAACCATAGTCCAGTTACAGCGGTTTGACTTTGGATATGAATGAGCCAACTTTTCCCAACAACATTTAATTCTTCAGTTAAATTTTATGTTTTTACTTATAATAACAACTGTATAGCTATCAATCAATTACATGTTTTATTTTTGAAACATTTTCTTTGTAATCCAATAAAGATATTTCATAATATACATAACCCACGTGCGACATACTAACTCACTCACTCACTCACTCACTGATCTGTACGAATTCTAACCCACTTCCTGATGAGATATAAACTTGAAATTTTTAAGGCTCACATATTGTTGTATTGTTGTCGGAAACTAAATGGAAAAACGAATGTGTGAAAATGTTTAATTTTCACCCCCGGAAAAATGTTCAAAATTACGTTGAACGTATACAGTTAGTAATTAATATTTTTTGGAGGTCCACTGTGGCCTAACTGTATGAACTATGAAAATACGAAATACACATTAGTATGTTATTTGACAAGGTCTACAATTTTGGTCGTGTTTTTTTTTTTTTTTTTATTTTTTTTTTTTATTTTTTTTTTATTTTAGCATCTCCGTCGCACTGTGGCCTTTATATATTTTAGACACAAAAATTGTAGTATTGAGGCAAATATTTTGCCTTTTACACGTAAAATTTCTGTTACTTTACATCCTAAACGTTACTTGTTAAAAATTTTAATTTTCTTTTGTTCAAAATATTCACTCTCCGAAACTTATTCACTTTTTTTTTTTTAATTTTGACACAACGTTGCATTCAAGCACGGGAGAGTTTTTATATGCCTCTATTACACCTGTAGTGGGTTAAAAGATAATTCAAAATAAATATAAGGAATAACATAGATTATTAATATTTCCATTGCTATAGAGTTACATGTATAGAAATATAGAGGGATAATTAGATAAAGGCATACAGAGGAGAGTGAGAGATATGGAGGTAGATATACCTAGATATACAGATATAAAAATAGATATAGATATATTGATATAGAGAAATAGATAGAGAGAGCGATTTATATACATAATGTAAAAAGAGATATATAGATATAGAGAGGCATAGCGATATACATATAGAGAAATATAAAGAGATTTAGAGAGGAATAGAGATAAACATAGAGAGATAGATAATTAGAGAGAGGGATATAGATATGCCTTGGAAATGAATACCTTCATCAAACTAAAAAAAAAAAAATTATTCGGGCATTGCAACGCACGCCGGGCATTAGCACAACATAAATGCACAAACATTTGCTTATTTATATAGTTTGCAATTAGTGAGCCGAGTGTCCCGGAAACAATTTCCGACCTCATTGAGACTTATCCACTTGTAGAAAAATCGTCTTCCTGGTTATAGTCTGGTAATGCGGGTGGTTAAATTAAACACAGTATAATCAGCTACCTATTACACTACAGTCATGCCGTGTTGGCTGGGGATATTTAACAGCGTGTGAATTCAACATTCCCAGATTAATTTACAAGCTTTCTTTCGAAAATCGTAAATTATTTCTGGTCCTGAACTCAACAGCGTATTGAACCACTTATAAGAAATACGCTTACAGCCACCGGTTTCAGGAGATGTTTCTAAAACTGGATCAGTGTGTATCTCCAGTGAACGTGATTGTTAATGTATCACACATACCGGTTCTGTCCACAGTTCGAGCCATGATATGTGGAAGGTTCCTACATGATTTATTTTACAATATACGTTTCGGCCAAGGTTTAAATTATAACGCTCAAAATAAAACCGTTAATTTCATTGATGCTCGTGGTTCTTTGTTAAGATTGAAATCCAAAAACTTGTAAATTATAGCTTGGACGTTAAATAATTTTACGGGGTTTTCATTCAAATATAAATGTGCTTCACTTTGAAATGTTAAGTGTGGTCGTTCTTTGAAAGAGATATTGTGGCAGGTGGTTGTGCCCCGCATTAAAGACTTAATAAAGTGAAAAGTTACGTGACGTGATAGCTTAGAGTCCTGACTCGCAAGTGAGGATCGTGTGTCCTAACTCTGGCTCACGTTTGGCTTAAGTTATTTGCGAGTCGAGCTCAGGGATCAGGGCCACACTTTAATCCTGAGGTATTTTCCCTCCAGGCGTGTCCACCAGGACGTAGCAAGCAGGATTCCACTGCTTTGCAAATCAGACATTTTAACAACGCAAACATATTACTATAAGGTCCGCTTAAAGAATATTAAGGGTTAGTTTTACTTTCCCAGATTATATGTTTGTTTAATAATCTCTTAAGCGCTTACTTCCCCCCTCCTTCCCACGCCACAATTTATTCGATAAACATTTTACAACGTTAAAAATAATTTATTTTTTATTAGGATTTATCTTAATGCGTTAGATTATTTATTTTATCTGTAGGATTTTTCTTTTTAAATACATATTTCAAATAATAACATTTTTAGGCAGGACAATATGCACACATCTAGGGTACCAATACCTATATGAATTGCCTAGTGACTTATCCCACTTTTTTTACAAATTTTTGAATACACCCTTGTATGGAAGAGGATTTTTCTGAGTACTTAAAGGCTGAAAAATCTCGATTTGAAGCAATATTTACGTACGCGCACTCATTAAAAAATTCCATAATATTAATGATATTTCGATCAGGCTTTGGTCGGTGCTTACCGTGAATACAAAAACTTTGTTAATTGCATGATCTTCACGTTGCGCGACGTAAAAGGTAGCACGCTTACTTTGTTTTACGACTAAGTCACCATTACTGCTACCATGCTGCTGACTTTTAGGAGCGACCGCTTTCTTCTTAAGATCATATTGGCCCATTATTCTAAAATAATTTTTTTCCCTTTCTGTAATAATTTTACGTATAATATTAAAATATCATGACAAATATGTCATAGGTGATTAGTTAAAAAGGTAAACTTATTAAATTATTCTTGTGTGGAAAAGATAAAGATTAAAATTGTATGTACACAGCTAAGAAAAATATTCATTATTAGGTTTGACTGGAAAAAAAAAACCTTGCGATGATAATTCTTAGTGCGGCTGGTTTTTGAACTCTTAACTTAAAACAAATTTAAAGATAAGTATAAAAAATTAAAGGTTAAAGGAGTACAATCCACACTAAGCATCTGGCCATCACCAGTGATGTAAACACTACACTAAGAGGCAGGTTTACTAACATCCGCAGAATACAAAGTAATGTAAGAAACATCGCAATCCATAAAATAAAAATTATCCATAGCAATGCGGAAAATTTTCCATTTCACATGGGAATACTAGGCCAAGGTTAAACTAGCGTTTTTAACAGTTAATAATTTAATTGGTACAAGTCCTTTGTAGAAATGATTAAAATTGACGTGTGATCACCTAAAGACAAAAAAGACATTTATTTAGTGCTGCTTTTTGTATATAGCCAAGATCTACGTTTATAAAAGTTAAAAAAAAAATCATTTAAAAACAACGGTAATAACTTCTTAAATCTCCTTGGATAGAAAGTGATAAACTTTAATAAAGTTCGCTGTACGGATAGCAATAGTTCAAAGTAGCGCATAGTATTTTTACATTGCATACATATTACCGTTTAGTTGAAAGTTCTGCTAAGTGAAGAGAATAAGTGGGCTGCGCGCAGAGAGAGGGTGTGGTTCGTGTAGACTGGACTTTGCACCGACGACGAACCAGCGATTTCGCCCGACAATGTGTCTGGCTGAGAGGCAATTTGACGTCATCTTATTGTGGCAGACTTCCAGGTCATCCGGGGGGACTACTTGTAAGCCATCCAAACCTTTCTTAAGGGTGAATATTTAGTATCCGTTCACCTTTTTATTGCGACAGTTCTGATTAAATATCGCCCATATATATATATATTTTTTTTTTTGAGATTTGCCAAATGTTTAAAATTACAGCATTATGTACGAACTCATGTAATATTATAACTATTATTATTTTGATAGGATAAGTTTTTAACTAATTATTTTAGCTGTTTAGTACACATTTCGAAGTGCACTTTGTCGTACTTAAAAAAAACCTTTAATAGTCTCTATAACGGGTGGAAATTAAAAATTGTTTTAGGTACATTTTCTGCTATTAAAATTTTTGTTTTGCAGGAAATGATAACATTTAATTAAATAAATTCTGAGAAATGTATAAAGGTTTTATCACACCAGACAGCATAAAATTTATTTCTAAACGCATATGGTTGGTTACCTACATATTCAAATGTGTGTTTTTGGGTAGGGACGAAATTAATTACCTACATAAAAAAATTTGTAATGTTTATTTTATAAACAATTGGCTTTGCCTGTTGAACACACCAACTTGGACAAAATTACTTTTTTTATTCCTGGAAAGACTTGCTTTCAGAAATATTTTAGTTTTAAATCTGTAGATCTGGAAACGTAACCGAAACACAATTTTTTAAATAATGTTTTTCAACAGATTTTTATTTGTTTTCTGCTGCATTTTGAGCGTCGCATTCAGCAGTAACTTAACTGAACTAGTACGCAATACTCTACATTTTGGAATTTTTCAAGAACAAGACCATTTTATTTCATTACCTTATTATTCATTCATTACCTTATTATTTTTTTGCAGTAACGGTAGTAGTATATGTTGGGCGTTCCAAGCTCTGGAGTCGCAGTGACAGCCGGAGCCGATATCCGCCATCTTGGTCTGTGACGTCATGGCGGACATCTTGGATTATTAAAACATTGACTTTCAAAATTAGCCAAATTTTAACAAAAATGACTCAAAATATTTCTCAAAATTTACCCCAAAATTCGCCAAAAATTCGCCCAATTTTGCAATTTTAAGGAAAAAAATCTGAAGAAAAAAATTTAATAAATATAAATTCCCTATTTCACGCAGAAAAATCTCGTTTTGAGGGAAATTTTTTCATGTTATTCCTGAAAAATGGCGATTGCTTCAAAACTACCCAAAGCGGCTAAAATTCCCCTGAGCAAACCCTACTAAGCAGCTGAGGATTAGGATGTCGTGCTGACATTTTGAATTATGATGTTGCCGTTGAACTTTTCGTTACGACCGCCATATCTATAATCCGTATTTTTTATGCTATAAAATCGGGGGAAAGTTTTAAAATTAATAAAAACTTTGATTAATAAATTGTTTGAGAAAAATATTCTACTATTTTGAATATTATGCCGTCACGTCCGACGTCTTGAAAATCCATACGTAATTACTTAGCTATTCATTCCGGAAAAAAAATTGTTAAATTAATTTAAAAAATATTTTTATACAATACAATTTTAATTAAACTTTAATTCAAAGAAGCACTTAAATCATGAGGTGAACCTGATGAGGGCAAAAATTAAAATGTTGTTGGATCTTTTCTCCATGGAAGCCACCGGCAGACTGGCCTCAATCCGCCGCCGCTGCTGCCGATCCATCACACTGCCATCCTGGGCTGTCAGTGTGTGCGAGACCAGAAACCGGAGTTTCTACAACTCGCTTGGTGCATTGTGAAGCAGGTGCACCCTACACTTGTATCAACGGGCGGGGCGCGTGTCTTGTGGGACAGGTCTGGCACACGGGCCAGTGTGAGTGCGCTGGCTTGTAGTGTACTGCTAGAAGAGTCACGTGTACCTGTCATCGGCGGGGGAGAGAATCTCCCCACCAGCTAGATCGGCCAACTGGCGTGATGTTGTTTCATGTTAATGAGCATTAGAAGCTTGTAAGTAGGGACCGGAAAAATTCACGGTTACGATGGCCTTCAGGATAGACTGCACATTCCTCTGTACGCTCGGGCAAATAACGCAAGTTCGTTGGCTGCTGAATTGTAAATCGTCTCTGCTGGTTTGTCTGTGATTCGATCATTCTTTGGTTGAGGGTTTATAATTGGCTGAGATTCATCCAGATGAAAAGTAATCCAATGGCAAAATCATCTAAGAGGTATATGTATTTGAACTCTAGCCTATCGCCGATTGAATCTGCGAATTTTTCCTGTCTCTACTTGTAAGTGTGCTGAAATGTCAAGTGACCTAGTTAAACTCGGGTGTGGCGTGTAGTGTATAGAGCTGTGCGAGCCACTCCTACGAGACCCCCGGGAACACTGTGACCTCCCACCACAAATGCCACGGTATATATATATATATATATAGATATAGACTAGCTGCAGTACCCGGCTTTTCCCGGGCTGAACACCGGGTGAAATTTTGTCCGCGAGTTACAGAAAAATGGATAGCGATATGTCCAGTGTGTTGGACATTAAGAAATGACACATAATTACTGTTTGTGTATCTGTGACCTATGATTTTCTGTTTACCCATGGCGATCGGTTGAAAGGTTTAGAAGTTGATGCGCTACAGCGCCATCTAGCGGCGAGTTAAAAATAAATGGATGATAAAAACACTTCGATGTGCCAACTTTCATGGCGATCGGTCAAACGGTGTAAGAGTTTATCGACGTCATACATACCAAAATCCAATTATATATATTCTTATATTTCGAAATTTTGGGGCTTTCACTTTTGCGAAAAGTGGATGTTCAGGACCTCGAATGGTTTGGAACACTCCATCTCGAAAGAAATGATATTTGAAATTCCTGAAACTGTCGAAATTTTGGGGCTTTGTCCCCAGAGGGGGAGGGGTGATTTTGAGGACCCTGAATGGCTGGGAAAGAATAAAAATCGAAAGAATGATATTTGAATTTTTTTAAATTTTGGGGCTTTGACCCCTGAGAAGGGGGGGGGGGGTGATGTTGAAGACCCCGAATGGCTCGTAAACACTCCAAACCGAAAGAGAATAGGTTTTCAAAAATTTAGGAAATTTTTTTATTATTGGGTCTTTGACTCCTTGTGGGGGGACGGTAGTTTGAAGACCCCGAATGGCTCGGAAACACTCCAAATAGTAAAAGAGTATACTTAAATTTAAGAATTTTTTGAAATTTGTCGTAATTTTGGAGTTTTGCACTCCCCCCCCCCTCCCAAAAATTGGGTGCGAAGTCGACTTTGGGTAAAAGTTCCACCATGCCCCGGACACTTTAGTTCGTAATGACTTAATTTTAATACAATTTTCTCCAATCTTTCGAAATTTTGTGGCTTTCACTTTTGAGAAATTGGAGGGGGGTGGAGGTTCAGGACCTCGAATGTTTCGGAACACTCCATCTCGAAAGAATAGATATTTGAAATTCCTAAAATTATCGAAATTTTGGAGCTTTTTCCCAGAGGGGGGCGGGGGGTTCTAGGACCCTGAATGGCTCTAAAACGCTTAAAATCGAAAGAGAAAGATTTTTTAAAAATTTTAAACTTTCGAAATTTTGGGGCTTTAACCACCTGGGGGGGGGGGGGGGGGAGGGGGTGATGTTGAGGACCCCAAATGGCTCGGAAACACTCCAAATCGAAAGAGATATAAAGGAAAACTTATTACCTACCTATGAATAATTTTCTAAATAAATTAATAAATAACTCTATTTTTAAGAATTTACGTACATACATAATATTAAACTTCAAACTATACACACCAAAAAAATCTAAGGATGTTTGTGAAACTATTTTTTATTTGTCATAATGTTTAAAACATTTGTTGGTTTTGTTGATATGTAAAACTGTGGTGGCCATATTCCGCTTATCCAAAGGAGTATAGAAATTACCACAAATCTTTGAATTAAGTAAAAAAAAAAAAAAACATAGTCCAAAATAAAAAAAGTATAAATAACAACTAATTTGTCAAAAAAAATTATTCAACTGGAATGACAATGTTAACATCCACCTGAAATTTAATAGAAGTAGGTAGGTAAGAATATATATATATATATATATATATATATATATAAGAAAATAAATGAAATTAAAACTTACATAAATAATATTATCTCACACTCAACCAAACATAATGTTTAATATGAAATAAAGGAAGATGGCAATTACACGTAACTATTATAATTAATAAAAAAAAAACGACCTACCTGAAATAGTAAAATTAAAATTTTTCAACAATATATTACATAATTGATAAATATTTCTGGTCTTCGGTCTCAGTAGCCCTAAGACTCTTGACGCTCAGCAGATAAATTATAAACACTAAACCAAACTCCTTGCAAATAAGTTATAAGTAGGTACTGTAAAAAAAAATAATTTAAATTGTAATATACAAAAACGGTATTGAAAACTGAAACAAATATGGCGACACTACAAACTGTCAAGATATTTATTTTTTTCTTACTCTCTACTTAGTTCCTTACAATAGCAAAACGTAACGTAATGGCTTGAAAGCTATTGCTCGGCAGACATAGAGGAATTACACTAACAGTTTGTATATCTATGACACACGTTACATAAAATTATGATATATTTTTTAACCCGTTTAAAATTTATTTTTTTAGACAAAAGATAGCCTATGTCCATCCCCAGGATATAATCTATCTCCTTGCCAAATTTCATTACGATCCGTTCAGCCGTTCAGCCGGGAAAAGGTAACAGACAGACAGACAGAGTTACTTTCGCATTTATAATATTAGTAAGGATATATATATCGCCAGTTAGTATGACGTCACATCTGCCATCTTGTTTCCTTCTGCTGGAGGCCATCATCTTGGATCCGATGTATTGTTTTCATCTGCTGGACGCCAATACCACCTTATTAGTTTATTTTTTACTCGCTAGAGTATATCTATTATTTATTTCCAAGGCGCCTACTATCTTGTACGCCATATTGGCCGCCATCTTGGAAATTCATAATTATTAAGTTATAAATAAGGGGAAAAAATAATATTCATTAAAAAAATCTCATATTAGTATAGTTATCCATTTGATCTATTCCTGTTCTTGGTTCGAGACTTGATCGATGAAAAAAGTTTAATTTTATGTAAAAAATATTTATTTCAATCAATATGGTGGAAAGTTCTAAAAGAGGCTTATGTTTTTAGTCTAGCAGCCTCCAGTAAACCGCTGATGACATATTGGCAGCCATCTTGGGAATTCGTAATAATTAACATAGAAATTCAGAAAAAAGGTCAAAATAATCATTAAAAAAAAGTCTGCGAATGTAAGATTAACCAATAGATTTCCGTCCATGCTTTGATACACGGCCAGTGATAACTAAAGCTTAAAATAAATTTTTAATTTTGTTTCCCATTACCTTTCGTGGAGTTTATCAATCATTCACTCTACGAAAAACGACTCTATACAAGATACCTGTCTAAAGAAATAAATAAATTATCACTGTGCCTACCATGGAAGTCTAATGTTTTGATACTTGGAATACGTTCCAAAAAGGTATTGTTCAGTATTAGGCGTATAGACAAAGCGTCTCCGAACCATGAGGTAATATTTTATGATACTCGACAAACATTCTAAACAGGCAATATTGTTCACTGTTAGGCGTTTATACTAGGCATCTCCGAACCAAGAAACCAATCATGTTCTGAGTACAGACTTAACAATCCACAATCAATGCAAAGGAAGCACAATTGTAATATACTGTGTCTCCAGGGCTCGGACCAGGCAACATATACTACTAGTAATTTTTAAAATATGTAGTCTATTGAATTATATTTTATATAGCTAATTAAATTGGTTAGGCAATATAATGATAGGAAATTTAAATTATTTAAGTATACGCATTTGGTCGTCAAGGTCAAAGGTCAAGGTCACACTCATCCAAGATGGCCTCCAGGACCGACATTTACATACTACTCTCAAGTATTAAGGATCATTTTCATCTCGGTGAAACTCTGAACCGTTACAACGTACAAACTCTATGATTACAACAGCAACATACCTAAATTGAGCATGAGAGGGACTTGAATTTTGCTTTCCACTATTTTCAGTGAAAAGGTCTTAGGCCGATTTTTCCTTGTGCGAAACATTATTACGGTAGTGTCATATTAAAACATTGAGTCAGTAGTAAGGAATTTTATTAGTTGGCATTGCATTACTGGCCACATAGTTTACCTGATACAATTAAATGTATTTTTTTTCTTGGGAATAACCTTGAAAAATTCAGTTTGTATGTCTTATTTTCTCATCCCCCCCCCCCCTCCAACAAAAAAAAACACAAGAATTGCAACAACCGGCTACAACAGCAGTGGCTGCTATACCATGCTGACAGAAGTGTGGAATGAGTATAAACAAGGTGTGGATGTAGGTGTTGAGAGCTCATAATAGGCCACACTGAACAGTTTTTAACATAAGGAAGAAAAACCTTGTATTCGTATTTACATTTTAAAATTCGTCGCAGCCTGGTCTACTGTAAGAGCGAACGCTATTTTGAAATGGGTATCTATTCTCTGTATATGGTAGTTTTGGCTAAACGTATTTATTTAGTGACTTAAAAATATGTTTTAACAGTATATTTAACCATCCCATTATTTTGTGGTCAGATAACCTTTCTTAAAAAATTATAACTACTCATAAAATTTACATAACACCAGAAATGTTTA
This sequence comes from Bacillus rossius redtenbacheri, assembly GCF_032445375.1. Taxonomy (NCBI): domain Eukaryota; kingdom Metazoa; phylum Arthropoda; class Insecta; order Phasmatodea; family Bacillidae; genus Bacillus; species Bacillus rossius. Next base: position 15,439,893 of record NC_086338.1, on the reverse strand, counting down.
CGTGATAACGGCTTATAAACCGATGAACGCCGGCTGCACGCATGGAAAAGCATGACTCATTGTCACGTTCCGCCTGAGCCGGGCGTGCAATAACCGGCCAACCACCGTGCAAGAAAATCTTCTATAATATTAAACAGGTTAAGGCGGGCTTTTTAAAAGCAGCAATTTAAAAAAAAATTGATTTATTTGTCCAATTTCGTCATTTCAAATTAACATTTTATTGACATTAATTTGATTTCAGTTTATTTATATAAGTAATTGTTCGTGATTATATTTAAACGAATTATTTAAATTAAATTTGCAAAAACTGTAAATAATATTTGAAAATTAAAAGTATGCAATTTTTTCATCAATGTTTTCTTATGACGTTATCACGTAAAATTATTGTCCGTTGGTTATATTCTGAGAAAAAAAATACTAAAATTAATTTCTTGGGTACATCTCATTAAAATAATATTTGTTAACATTTACAGAATTAACTTGTGTGAACATATCTGTTCCAAATTAACATTTATTTAGTCGACAGTGCAAAGCAGCCATTTTCTGTGACTTGTATTTGATGCTTCTGTGTTTCCAGGCTGTGTTTCCAGGTTGGAGACACGGTAAGGTTACAAACCCAGGCGAGGTACTTCAGGCCGGGGGCGGCGGCGGGCTCTGGCACACGCTGTAGCCCAGGTTGAGCAGGAAGGAGGCGGCCAGCACGGGGAAGCGCTGCGCCAGCGAGGCGGCGGCCAGCGCCGCCCCCGGCCCGGCGGCGGCCAGCACCGCCGCCCCCAGCAGCGCCGCCGCCGCCGCCGCCCCGCGCGGCCAGCGCAGCAGCAGCGCCGCCCCCAGCAGCCCCGCGCGCCGCCCCGCCTCCACCTCGCCGAAGGCCGCCAGGAACTCGTCCCAGTCGGCCCAGCTGGCCACGTAGAACAGGCCCATGTGCGGCGAGGCCGGTCGCCTGGCAACCGCCTCCTATCGCCATCGCAGTCGCGTGCTCAGGAGTCGCGGGAAACCTTCTTTTCACAGACTGGAGAGCCAAACGCCCGATCGTGCATCTTCGGGGGTATTTTTTTTTTTGTTCATTGTAAATAATATTAAAAAATGTCCGTGAATGTTTATTTTGGACAACTCATGATAACTAATGGTCAATTAGGTTAGGTTAGCTACATTATAAATACTTTAAAAACATTGTGGACGGTTGATTTGGTTAGGATGGCTACATTAAAGATACTGTGAAATCATGCAAACGGTTTTCTATCGCTGGATAGCTACATATTAAAAAGTTATTTGCTAAGCAACCATAAAATGATTTTACAGTATTTTTAATGTAGCTATACTTACCACAATTTTTTAAAATATTTATAATGTAGCTAAACTACTGAATAATTATTTAAATTACTTCTTGCTAATTTTAAGAATGGCATCTTATAAGTTAAATCCGCGCATTTGGAGAATAAATGGCCGCGAATTTTGTTTTCCCACCCAAATAAATACACCTGTTGTGGTACGGAAGAAAAAAGGCGAGCATGAACTTGGGGGAACTTGGGGTGTGGCTCTCTCGTCTGTGAAATGTAGGCTTCCCCAGGAGTCGCGGGCCGTGCGACTGCAGCGTCTCTCGACGTCCCTCGATGCCGCTCGCGCGCAGGACGAGATCCTAAACAACCCATGGGATCAGAAACATAACATACCTAAAATAAATTCACTAACATAGAATAATTTACAAACGTAATCGAGAGAAGTTAATAACTGCCAATAGGACGGTTTCTGTCTCAAATAGAATAAAAAATCTAAAACATTTTTATGCGATTTTGAAACAACTGAAAATTAGCTGATTGTTTTTTTTTAAAAATGGGCTTATTTTTTTTTTTAATCTTGTAAGGGATGTCTGATGTCTAAGAGATCTGCCTTGTCAGTGGTGTATCTGTGTCGGTGAGGCGGGATGATAAGAGTGATTATCGCTGGTGCTTCTAAAGCGGTTTCGCCTCTAAGCGCAAGGCTTTGAACTGGCACGCAGTCTTATCATCGTGCATAAGACAATTATAAAATTATACGGTGGAGAAATGAAGATAAAGTTGTAATGCAAGGCACTTGGATGCTTTCAAGAATCTGTACCAGTTGTTATATACCTAAAAATTACTCTGAAAATATGTTTTTCGGACATTTTAACTGTTTTAAAAATACATTTTTAAAACCTTATCCAGAAACCAAACTAATTATAGTCCCTCAGCTATCTCTCAAATGCTTATCATAAACAGACACTTCTCGGATATCTTGAGTCGTATTGAAATCGTTTTGTTCTTCCTGAAGCTCTGTACACAGTAGGTGCGTATTGCCTGGTAGGTTTGGGGGGGGGGGGGGGCGTAAATAGTTGTTAATGTAAAATTATATAAACATATATATATATATATATATATATATATATATATATATATATATATATTTGAAATATTATTTGACTGTGGATTCTTAGCGTTTAATAAACGTTGGTCTAAATCCTATTTATTAAAATTAATATTCTACGACTGCAATACGGCAGATTTAATATTAGTCAGTAAATAAGTAGTTTTATCATGTGCGCAGGCTTTCACGACCATTGTCTGAAGAAGCTTGGCCTCTGGGTTGTAGCCGTGTCCTTTGCGAATAATTCTCACCGACGTTTCGGTCGACATTAACTGGTAAGAACCTCGGTGGGTAAACTGCTCCCCTGATGATGGCGACTGCAATGTCGACCGAAACGTCGGTTGAATTATTCGCCAAGGAAGCGGCTACAACCCAGCAGAAGCCAAGCTTCTTCCGTAAGCTGTGCAGCTGAGCTGCAGCTGTGTGTTCCCGCAAGAAGGCGCGCAGAGGACATGGAGGCCAGACACGTGGTAGCTACTGGGCGCCGCGAGAGATGGCATGCCTTGGGCCGGGTTGGGTGTGGGGCGGGGCGGAGCCAGGAATGTCACGTGACGCGGCAGGAATGGCGGGCTCGCTATGCAGGACCGCGGCCAGTCCTGGCCTGCCATCACCACTAATTAGAGGCGGTTCCTGCTAGCTTCGTGCCAGGGACACTTCCTGGGGACGATGGAACTGAAGTGTCATGGCAACTTTTACTCAGCAATGTTTATTTTTCGCTAATAAATTAAAAGTATATTCTACTCTACAAAAATTATGTCAATAATTTCCAACTATAAAAATATAACATTGTTTATTTTTGACATGACGTCTAAAAAATCGATGAACGCCGGCTGCACGCACGAAAAAGGATGACTCATTGTCCCGTTAAGCACATTGGCCCGTTACGCTGTATCCCGTTACGCTCATTATACGCTTGCGCCGCATCTATCTCTCTTCCACACGATTGGAACAACCATCGATTTGACTTTTTCGAGGAACATTAAACTTGAAACACTCCCATTCGTTTCCCACTTTCCCTATCATCGTCCTATCCTTAACAGAATAACGCAGATTGGAAGAAGTTAAATAGCAAACATGTATAAAAGTTATAGTTAAAATAATCTCTTCGTTAAAGTAATAAACATATTTTAATTAATGGTGCAAATAAAAGTAAATTTATCAATTAAGTTGTAGAGATCTTTTCTCTCATTCTTTGTATCAATACAAAATAGTGATAATTCAATAAAAATGATTCCATTTTATTCATAAAATTATGCAATCATTTCATCAATGTTTTGTTATGACGTTGTCACGTTAAACTATCGTCAGTAAACCGACTTTACAGACAACCAATTTTTTTTATTAAGTTCTGTATTGGTATCCGGTACTTGATGCCGGTGCATGTTGTCGATGACGGAAATACGCCATTTTGGATTGTAATGTCGTGGCGGCCATTATGTGCCTTAAAAATGACAAAAGATTCTCAAATTAAATAAATGTTTTCCTATTTCAATGGAAAAATTACCTTTTTGAGGGGGAAAAAAAATCTCTGTTTAATTCATAGAAAAGTCAATAGCTTGAAATATCCCCTAACAGGTTTAAATTCCTGATTTACCAGTCTTTAACAAGCTTCGGGAGGGTACCTTTACGTTGACCTTACCCTGGTTGCCATTTTGAATTTTGCCATCTTGGATTCATCAAATTGTGTACAACAATTTTAATGCATATATATTTCCTCAAATTTGTTTTCTAGATGTTTTCGCCATATTTAATAATGATGTCACGACCGCCATATTTGACTCGAGTCCTCCACTACAAATATTGCACATTTCGTTATGGTAACTTGGTGACTTGGCCATCTTGGATCCTACCACATTGAATTATGATGTGAAGTCCGCAATTTTTTTTCTATAACTTTTCTTCATTTTGAATTCCGCCATCATGAATTTAGTATGACAGCACATCCACCATATTGACGAACAGTAAATACAATCCAAAACAAACATGAACAAATTTTTAAATTTGTAAAAAAACATATTTATAGAATTTTAATAAAACCACGCGCTTATGCCATAATTTTTGAAGTCCTTGGTTCGAATTCGACGAATAAATAAATAAGTTATCCTTTCTCCATGGAGCTACCAGCAGATTAAACCCGTACCACTACTAATAAGGTAGATAGTTATGCCAGCTAGTATGAAGTCATGACGGTCATTTAAGATCAGCCATTTTGTTTGCGTCCGTTACCACCATAACGTTGATTTCAAGACTGTCAACTATTGTTGCTTCCACCATCTAGTCGGCCACCCTTGCCATCATATTGAACTTTTTTTATTATTAACCAAAAAATTCAAAAAAGACTTAAAAAAGGAATCTAGGGGTCTTTTTAGTTTTTTCACCATTTTAAATTGAATATATATTTTGTTACCTGAAATTAATTTTTACAACATTCAAGTATCGAACCGAGAACAAGAATCGATTGAATCAATTGTAATTTGATAAATGAGGAATTTATACCACTTTTAGGAATTGTTTCGCCATTTTTAATTAAATAAATATAATTTTACCTTATATTAATTTTTTTAAATCGAACAAGCATCGAAGCAAGGACAGAAATCAATAGAAACAATATTTATTTTGATAAACGTAATTTATTATATATTTTTTTGTAATTTTTTTCCGAATTTCTATCTAAATAATTACAGATTTTCAAATTTTGTGGATTCCAAGATGGCGGATGTGGAGTCCACTAAAACAGCCGACGAGTTCCCGATCATAGGCAACTAGCGAAAACATGGCCGAATCCTTACGCTTGGCAACCCACCACAAGGATCCACCACAAAATCGCATTCCCTTGAGAATAACCTGGGGTCAGCTTTCCCTTCTTTCCCCCTGTACTGAGACGGGCCTGAAGAGATAGAGGGCGTATGGAAATGCTCCCCGAGAAATGGAGCCCGAAGCCAGTGCTCAGAGCTGGTCTCGTGGATGCTACCCGACACTGGAACCTCATCGTCAAACAAAAATTCGTGCGGTGTTAGGAAAAGGTAGAAGCTAGGGACAGAAAGGGCTAGGAAAAAAAGCGTCAAAAGTAGCGGAGTTGTGGGTACCACTCACCAGAATTCGAGGAGGTTCGGAGGTCCTTAATCTAGCGGAGTGACAGGCCGCGGAGACGTGGAAGCAGTACAACGAACAACAAACCAACGCACAACGAGTAGAAGAGAGGATGAGATGGAATACTCCGTTTATCCCGTGACCGCATTTCCGCAGCAGACGGAACTTCTCCGCGAGAGAAGTGGAAGAACGCGATCCAGAGGGAGCTTGCCCGACGAGTCCTGAAGAGGGCCGGAAGAGGCGCCTAGAAAAGTGGGCGTAGCTACGAGGAATATGGAGGAATAGCTTCTTCCCGAGCGGCCAGTGGCCCCGGGTGGTAGGGGCACGAACAAAAACCAAACTTTGACGTGGTGCGGCCGATAGTTTGCGCGGACGCCGATAGATGGCGCGCCAGGATGCAGCAGTCGTGCGTACTTGGGCTCTGGGATAAGGTGCTCCCCACCGGGAAGAGAAACAGTTGAACAGGTCGTAGTACTCAAGTGGGCCAATAGATGGTGAGCCCGCACCTGGAGAAGCATGGGCGTGGCGGTATCGCCCGTGAGGAAGAGGGGGCTAGAGATGGTGCGGGTTACGAGGGGTGTGCTTGCGCTGTGCAACGCAGACAGACTCCAGGAGCACTGGAACAGGAGCTGCGCGCCTGAACGAACTCGCACACTCAACCGCTGGCTGTAGCTGCGAGACGGGAAACCTTCTTTTCACAGAGGAGAGAGCCAAAACCCGAAGTTCCCCGAAGTTCATGCTTTTTTTTTCCGTATCTTTAATGTAGCTATCCTAACTAAATCAACCGTCCACAACGTTTTAAAGTATTTATAATGTAGCTAACCTAACCTAATTGACCATTAGTATCCTTTTATCGACACCGCCATATTTATTTATAATGAACAAAAAAAGAACCGAAGATGCACGATCGGGCGTTTGGCTATCTCGTCTGTGAAAAGAAGGCTTCCCCTAGACGGGCAGCTAGCTGAAGACACGGTGGTGGGGAGAAACAACACGCCGGCTAGTGGGACCATAGTGCAGCCGGCCGAGGCGCTGAGACACTGTCCAAACCGACTGGATAAAGTTTAATTAGAGAAGGTACAGTAGAAGGTAAAATTTTAATGTGGCCCTTTAAATGCGGTCAAAAATTTTTAAAAAATTTTAAAAAGACGGTGCTGATAGAGTACTGATTGGCGGCACAAACCTCTATTAAATATTTATTATCAGAGACCAACGTAAAACACGTCATGAGATATATTATTAACTATATATTAAAAGTAAATAAATATTTATTACTTCCTGTGAACATTTTCAAGTATTAAAAAAAGACTCTTTTTTTCTAAGAAATTATAGAATATATTATTTAACTTATATTAAGTCTAGAATTTCAAATTTTTTGAAATTATTTTTTAACCTTAACATTTGATAAATTTTAACCGTAGATTGTTAATTTTCCAGCTATAACAGCTTTCGAAAATAATTTTTGTGATGAAGGAAAAGGTATTTTTCTACAGTTCTTAAGCCTATTAGTAAAATGCGCTAGATACTTATATACGTTTGTCATTTCTCATAGATTCAGTAAATACCACTTAACATTTAAAAAAAAAAAACCTTTTTTTTGTTTTTAAATTAATAAAATGTAATTAATAACTTTGTTAAATGTGATATTGTTTTGTTAGATTTACTTTTTTTTAAGAAGCACAAAATTTGTTTTCCAACTAATTTTTTTTTAAATATTTTAACCATAGTCCTGTATCAAAAACTTAAACTATTCGGTCAATTTGAAACATGTACATGTCCAATTCAAGGATTGAACTTTGTTAACTTTTAAACGTTAAAGGCATCTGTGTTTATAACTTAAACTTTAATAGCACTCATTAATAGGATCGACGTCGTGGTTTAGGAACGACGAGTAATAATTTCGCGGACGCAAAAAACGAATTCAAATGCAGCGTCAATATATTTCCCCCTCTCTGGACATATACTGCAATTGATTACAGATGAGAGGGACTCCGCTATGTCTCCCCACAGCCTCCCACACTCTCTCTCTCTCCCGTCCTGGGACTGCACCCCCTACCCTTACTTCCCACCCCTCGTCAACATTCCCACAGGAATTGTCCGGCCGGGAATCCCGGCGCTTAATTAAATTCCTTCATTCCAGGGTGAAATGTGGGTGATTAGTTCCTCAGAGCCTCTGTAATGAGCTTATTATTGTTTGTTCCTGCCAGCCCGGAAGTGCACTCGCTTGTTCTCTGTACGAGAAGCTGGTGCGATGCTGAGGTTTTTAAACACTGCTGTTTCACGTCTTTTCTCACGTGTCAACTGACCAGTTCAACTAGTAACATGATAACAACACTACTTTCTCTAGAGTGAGAGTTCTTGCTCATCTCAGGACTTTGTTACAAACGTAATTGTGTGTGTGTGTTTATTTGTTTTTTCTTTATTAACTTTTAACTAGTTCACTGCAAATTTTATGATAATCCTTAGTGTCAATAGTTCCTTAATCACAGATGCAGTGATGTGTCATATCAAACTGTTGACGCAAAACACACTAACACTTATTTCTGTCAAATTTATATTATGCATTGATTATAATTGTTTTATTTTCTGTATAAAATGCTTTCTGAAATAAATTAAATTAATTTAAGAATTCAAAAGGAATAGATATTTAGTGTGACAAGAAGGTTTTTGAACCAACTTAAAAATGGGCCAATATGACCTGCGTTAAAAATAACAACAAAAAAATATTTCTGGCACTCACGGACGTCATGCTCATAAAAAGCAATTGCAGAATCCTTTGTTGAGAAAATGATTTTCTCTATTTGCTTCTATTTTTCAAAATTATGATCCGTTTATTATTTCAAGATTCTGTTTTCTCAACCAGACCATTTTTCTTAAAAAAAATAGTCGAGAATTTTTTCAAATGGAAGGAAAATGGAATAAACCGTTTGAGTCAAAATTTAAGGACCATATAACATTCATACAAAACGTTACTTTTCTTAAAAAGTTGGTGCAATCAAAATTAATAATTTTTTTCTTTTATCATAGAACTTTTATTTTTTTGAGATTCAAATTGTTAAAAACGGATTATTGTTATTTTGCAAGTTATGGAATTTACAAGTTTTACAAGAGCATGATTTTGGTAAATTTTACTATATGAAAAAATAGGCAGAGAATATAGTTTCAGGTATAAAACAGTTATACATTATTTATTTACCTCGTGATATTTACTCTTCACAAAAATTATAAAATTGAACAAAGTTTTCTTACATAAGTTTTTAAAAATATATTTTAAATTTTCTTTTAAAGAAAAATCAGGCTTTAATTTGTCAGCTATGTAAAATATAAATTTTTATGCAAAAATGAACCAGAAAGACGGGTTTTGATGAAATTTCTTGGGCCGGAAACAAATTAATATTTAATGAAACCCCGTCTAATTGGTTTAGTTTGTATGGAAAGTAGGTACCTGCGTCAAATATGGCACATTTCCTTAATATGGCCTATTGACTGTAAAATGTACTTAGTTCCGAAAAATCCACTAGGTAGCACCATTTTACAGTCAATAGTATCGAATGTTTTCCGCGAAAGGTGACCAGAAAACGCTACAGGTACATTGACTAGCTACATAACGGGTTTATTGTGTTTCAATAAGTTGGTAGACGAACTCATCTTGTTTACTAACCTAACAAAACAAAAAAATTCTTCACACAGGATAATATTCTACTTCATCATATAACGTTAGAAATTCTGTACTCCTTTATATGGTATGATGGAATATTTTGTCATTTTACTAAAACATAATTTCAGTGTGTTTATGTAATTAACTGCAATATATCGTTATATGGCCTGTTTAGGTCATATTAGCATAACATAGGCCATATTATTAAAATGAAACCTGCGATTTATTATTTTTTCATTACATTTATTTGTACCAACTCCTGTATGTAGCAGGCGATGGGTCCTTGTCTAAAGATGAATGGTTAGGTTTCCCAGCATTGTTACACAGTGAGACCTCGTGGCCAGAAACCGGCGACCACGTGAATGGGGACGCACCACAACTCCGAACGTACAATAACGCCGAAAACCATAACGCCGAATGCCAAATTGAGTACAACGCCGACAGCTAGAAAACTGCTGTGTACCACAACGCCGAATTACCACAACGTCGAAATACATTAACGTCGAAATACATTAACCCCGAAAAATGTCATTGCAGGACTGCCACAAAGGTTAGGTTAGGTAATGTTAGCACATAAATTCATTCAGTTGTTTTTCATTTTGCTCCTGTGCCCCCCCCCCCCCCCAACCACGCAGCAACATTTTTCGGCGTTACTGTATTTCGGCGTGGTGGTACACAGAAGTTTTCTAGCTGTCGGCGTTGCGGTCAATTTGGCATTCGGCGTTATGGTATTCGGCGTTGTTGTATTTCGGCGTTGTGGTAACGACCCCACGTGAACGAGACTTCTGAGGATGGTTCCCGCCAGTTCTCGAAGGGGAAGATCGTTGGGCCGGCCCCAGGATGCTGGCGAGATGGTAGTCTCCCACGAGCCGTCTGCAGAGGGACGCCGAGAAGCTACCGTCCACCACGTGACTCCACCCACCGCAGCTGGCAGCTGGCAGCTTCACGTTGAAGACAGCACTGAGGTCTGAGAAGCGGTGGGCGCCATTCACACACCAGGTGCAAGCGGAGTCAGCACCTGAGGAGGAGAACCAGCCAGAGACAGTCTCCAAGACAAGACAACTCGTCGGACGAGAGCTGCAACGTAGCTACTCGCCGAGCGAGTAAAACATGAAAACAAGCTCAGTGGAATCGGGTTCCCTTTAGTACTACAGAATTTTTGAGGGTATGTTTTATTATTCCTTGGTAAAGGAGACGTCTTTTTTTTACATGCTTTATATTAGCTTCACCTGTATGTTTGTCTGTCCGTCTGTAACTCTTTCGACTAAGAGTGAGTGGCGCATCACTGTAAAATGTCCCATCTATTTCATCACGTTCGTTAGCCGAGCGGTCTAAGGCGCGTGACTTCTGAGACGTCAGCTTTCGGATTCAGCGATCGTGGGTTCTACTCCCGGCCACGCCGAAAAAAAAAAAAATTTTTTTTTTCTGGTAAATTCTAAGATTATATCCATACATCTAACTGTAAATGATTCGGAAAGACTTTACCATTTCTTTGTGACGTTGCAACTCTAAATAGTTATCTCAGATGGTAATAGGTAGTGTCGGTAACTCATTTCCCTATGATAATTATACATAAATATAGTTTAAAAAACTAAAAAAACATGCTTTTAAAGAATATCAAACTAAAAAGTTAAAAATAAATATAGTTTAAAAAACTAAAGAAACATGCTTTTAAAGATTATCAAACTAAAAAGTTAAAAATAATTTTAAAATTTAATTTATGACAATAGTATATAAGCAATACTAGTATAAATGAGAAAAAAGCATGGGGCGCTTAATATACAAAAAATATGGCACAAAGCGCCTCAAGTTTTTTTCTCATTTATACTAGTATTGCTTATATACTATTGTCATAAATTAAATTTTAAAATTATTTTTATCTTTTTAGTTTGATAATCTTTAAAAGCATGTTTCTTTAGTTTTTTAAACTATATTTATCTCACTGAACGAATAAATGATGAGCGTGTTTTGGTGAGTGCTCGTGCACACAGGGCGGTGAGCAAGAGTGACACAAGTGCGGGACGATGCATTAGAAACCTCGGCCATTCGAGACACGTACAAGCAGTGCTGTTGAAGTTAGACTCTTGGGACTCTACAGGTCGTGACGATGTTTTTCCCCCAGGTCCCTTATGTTTGAAGAGGACGTAACTGAAAAGTATAACAATTAAGCTCTTACTGAGTCACGGCAAATTTTTAATAATTACCTCAGTTTCCTTCACATTTATGGACCATCCAGTTATAGTGAATTATATTCATTATTATTAACAATCTTTTTAAGGGATGTAATATTATTTGTGGTAGTTCCTGCGTGTAAATATAATCAGCAACTAACCTAATTTTAAGAGCAGTAAATGGGATAGTGTTATTTACTTGATTAGTGTAAATATTAATTTTGTCATTTGCATTATTGCTACCAGTTGGCAGCCAACACGAGTATGCTACTTGTCGAGAGAGATTGGAGCAAGTTACACAGACAAGACATCACAGGTATTAATATATGTGATTTGGTTAACTTGGACTTATTTGTTAGTAAAATTTTGCTTTGACAGATTCATTCAATAATCATTATATACCTTCTTGTAGTTCCTTTCGTGGGCCAACAGACTAAGTGTGAGAAATATTTAAATATATTAAAAATGTTAGTACTTTCTGTTATTAATATAGTTGCAAGCATAAGTTGGTTAACGAGTACGTAATACAAGGTAACCTACTTTCAGCTAATCAATGTAAATGTAACAAAATTCTGACGTGTAGAATCCTATAAGCTTTTGTTATTTTAAATAAAAGTAAGTTATTTTAAAATTTGTTTTAAGAATAGTAGTATAGTTTGGCCGGTCCGAGATCTGGGTTCTGGGTGTGGATTGAAGATTGTCGACCGCCATTTTGGATTTGTGACGTCACGGCGGCAAAAATTCCTCAAAATTCCTCAAAAATTACTCAAAATGACTCAAAAATTCCCGTTTTAAGAAAAAATTTCCCGTTTTCGAGGGAAAAATTCCAGTTTCGAGGGAAAATTTCCCGATTTATTCCGTAAAAATCCCAGCGGCTAGAAATGTCCTGATAGAGGCTTAAGCATCCTTAACTCAAGCCTCAGTTAAGCCTCTATCAGGATGTGACCTTGACCTTTGACCTTGACCCCGACGGCCATCTTGGATCCACCATCTTGGATGACGTCATTTCGTTTTCTCGAAAATTCCGGCATTGTGTTATCCGCCATTTTGAATTATGATGTCACCGTTGCAATTTCCGTTACGGCCGCCAAATTAACTTTTTTATTTACTATCCGATTTAAATGAAAATTTTTTTTAAATTATAAAAAAATTAAATAATAAAATTTTTAATAAAAAATATTAAAAAAAAAAAAAAACATTTACGACACGGAGCTCGGAGTACTCGGTTCGAACCCGACGAGTGCAAAAAAATTAAAAATGGCGACCGATCCTTCCCTCACAGTGGACGCAGGCATACTGACTCCCACCACTTTTTTTTTCAAAGCAATTATATCGTCAGGTAGTATGACGTCATGTCCGCCATCTTGTCTTCGATGCTGGAAGCCATCATCATTGTATCGTCGGTTAGAGTGCGCTGACGCCATGTTAGTTTAATTCTTATCCGCTAGAGTGCAGCAATCATTTATTATTGCTGTGACAACCGCCATCTTGAAATTTGGCCGCCATCTTGAAAATCCGTAATTATTTAGCTAGAAATTCGGGAAAAATTCCAAAATTCATTACATAAATTTGTAATCTATATACTGATTGATTAGGTCGACTAAGGTCCTTGGTTCGAAACCAGTAAAAGCAAAAAAAATTAAATATAACATTAATTTAACATAATAGTAAAAGGTTCGAGGAATTTAACACCACAAGTTCTTTTACAACATAATATTTATTACATAATTTCTATTCTACTACAGGATCATTTGCGAAAGCCAGCAATCTTATAATCATTAAGTTCCGCAGCGGTGTGAAATGACTAATTATTAGCTCCAATCGGTTTATACTAGACAGAGTCCAGCCAGAACCTTTACAGACATAGTCCACCTCTTCTTGACAGAGTTTCTGGATACCTTTTTAAACAGTTTGCTTCACATCGTTAGAACTGTAAATTACTGCAGCCGATGTCTTGAATGTACACTTCTTCACTTTGTCATCGAACGGATATGGCTTTCTATATATACAGTCCAACCACAAGTTATATTTCAAAGGTCCGTTTGTTGCTACATCATCAGTAAGCTGATTGATTATGTCCTCTCTGATATCATCAAGAAAATTACAAATGTCTTTCGACTCACCTAACGTATTTAAATAATAGTAGTCCTTCAATGTTCCACGAAATGCAGACTGTGCCAAGTAGAAGCCATTATCGTTCACTTGTAATGCGCCGAACACAGTCTTAGGTTTATTTTCCTGTTCAGACGTCATACCAATCGGTTGCTGCACATCGGTTTTCTTGCTTGTACGCTCACGAGCCTTCAACCTAAACTGAGGAGTCAAAATTTCTGCAGGTAGTTCAGCAGTAGGCACACGTACTTCACCATTACAGTTTTTCGCATGTCGTCGCAAATTATAAATTCGAGTAAACCATTCATGACACTCATCACATCGAAACTTCATGCGATATGGATTCTTCGTGCATTTGCTCCGCTCATGTCTTCGTGCATAATGAGCAAATGCGAACGACGTATCACAGTAGCTGCAAGGATACCGTGGTGATGAAACGAACCTTTCAGACCCGATCCAGATACTGACGTTGCTGCAGTTGCACCATCTCCAGGCATACTCTTATGAACATCAATGCATCTTTGTTGTGCCGAAACCTTTACTTTCTGCCGAACAGCAGGACCTTTGCATGCCTTCATGTGCGTTTTCATATTATCTTTTCTGGCAAACTGCTTATGACATTTCTCACAAACAAACATTTTACGATATAGGTTCTTGGCACATTCTCTATTCTCATGTCGTCGAGCATTGCTGTTGTTTGAGAAAATCTTGTCGCAGTAACAGCACCGATGTTCGTTAGTTGTTGTCGATTCGGCATCCATTGAAGTCTCCATTGATGGCGAAACAGCGTTCGCCAAGTTTCCCTGTGCAGCCAGCACTAGCGGCATTAAAGTCTCTTCTGCTGGCGGTACCACGTCTGTTGAAGTCTCCTCCAGTGTTGACATCGACGCTGCCAACGGGATCTGCTCCACCATCGTCGACGCTGACGTCATGGTTCCCGCAGTCGATGGTACAACCTCCATCGAGTTCGTCGTTAAAGTCGATAAAGATGCCATCGAGTTCGCAAGAACAGGTAATTACGTGATTAATGCACCAGAAGAAACAAACTAGGTGATCCTTACACCGACGACGTCAGTAACAAACTGAGCGTCCTGTTGTCTAGGACTCGCCTATATACATGCACCGTATGGAATAATATGCTAGTCAAATCAAGAACCATTTACAATAATACTAGAGTCAAAACAACATTAAAAATAGAAGTGCCATCAACAAAAAGGCAGCACATTTGGAAGCACCGACAACGAAAAGGCAGCACATTTGGAAGCACCGACAACGAAAAGGCAGCACATTTGGAAGCACCGACAACGAAAAGGCAGCACATTTGGAAGCACCGACAATGTAAAGGCAGCACATTTGGAAGCACCGACAACAAAAAGGCAGCACATCTGGAAGCACCGACAACGAAAAGGCAGCACATTTGCAAGCACCGACAACGAAAAGGCATCACATTTGGAAGCACCGCCAACGAAAAGGCAGCACATTTTGGATGCACCATCGAATAAGGACGCACATTTGGAAGCTCCATCAATAAAAAAAAGGCAAAAAGGAAGCACAAGTTACGAGATCTAAGTCTTAGTAAGAAATCAGAATACAAGAAACAAAAACATTAAATTCTTATAATTTAAATTATTTATTTTATTGCTTTACATTATACAAATGCAAGTAAAACAAGCCATTATTGTATGTAGCCAGCATTCCTCAGTTCCTTGAGTATGAAGGATATTTCTTTGATGCACGAATAGTTTCCTGCACAAAGCGAACCATGTAGAAGTCTTAGCCGGTCAACCAATATGTTTGGATCTTTCCATGATGTGTAATCATTCTCTTCTACCACCATCTTCCTTGCACCTTTATAATAAATATTATGATCTCTGGTGTCTTCCGTTTTACCACCAACCTCAGGGTAACTTTCATGTTTGAGACGGTGATCATCACAAGCTTGATCAGATTTATTTAATATATCACGTCGTTTCCATCGTTTCGGTCTCAGGACACCGCCACATTATTCGATCTTGGCAGCTTTAGGTGCTTCATCATAGTCTATGTCTTTGTCAACAGCCTCAGAGTCACTGTAACAATCACCGTAGAAGGAATCGTCTTCACCCAATTTACCGTCATAATTCGATGTTGATGATGTTGTAGTGTCTTCATCGTCTTCATGCTTCCTTTTTAGGAGTCTATCATTTTTACAAAGTAGGAAAGATCTACTTGAATTCGGCTAGAATATATTCTCACTTTTCACGTTAAGGATTCTTCCATTGTTTTTATTCTTCCGTAAATCATCAACCTCCTTCAATTTAAGTTCTTTGTCGAGATCGGAAGAGCCAAGAAAATTATTGTCGTAATGCAAATCACTCTTCATTAGGCTAGTAGATTCATCGTTGTCCTCTAGCTTGTACGCAGGCTTGTCGTTACAAGTTCTGCCATGTCTTTTTAGGCTCTCTCTCCGCGTAAACGACTTGCTACATCGAACACAACTTATCATATTGCGCAGTGGATTTTTAACACAGTCATTCTTCTCGTGTTGTCTTTTATTCTTTCTCAAGATAAACTCTTTACTGCAAAACTTACACCTATGTTCTTTCGATACAGCGTCAGATCCCAAATCGGAATTCATATTAGTTACTGAGACTAATGCCAGATACCAATTGAGTGTTTTAAATTAGATCCAATACTTAAATAGAAATTTTTTCATATTTCATCAGCGAGAATTAATATATCTCATGGAAAAGTACTTTATGCATGTAGTTCTGCTTTTCAACAACAGATGTCACCACATGTTGCTTGCAGGTAAATAATATTTAGTTCTTTTATGCGGGATGCGGGATGCTCACTAACGATCGCAAAAGAAGGATGGCTTCGCTAGACTCCAAGGAAAAGGAAGTTCGTCTTGCATGTTGGTGCTCCACAGATGTCTCATGGCGTAATATTAATTTGAATGAGTAATGATATTTTTTAATTCCACCTGATAAAAAAATATTTCAAGTTTTGATTTAGTAGCAGAAATTATCGAATTAAATGTTACTCCAAATGAAATGACATGTCTCATTAGACAAAAAAAAATCCATACAGAGAGCGGTTTCTCAGAATAGTCAGAAACACTTGAAGAAACCACAGGAATGATTGCAAGAACACGGGAATAACCATCAAAATATTGACAAGAATAATCAGGAGCACACCGAGAAAACCATCATAATATTGGCAAGAATAATCAGGAGCACACGGAAAAAACCATCATAATATTGACCAGATTAATCAGAAGTACTTGGAGAAAACCACCACATGTTTTCTTTGATATCATAAAATTACAGGAAAAAATATTTAAAAATAAAAATAAATTATTAAAAAAATAAAATAAAATACATAAATTTCTGGCTTGCACAAGATCTCTATCTTTGCTCAACAATGATAAGTTCACAAGCTAGCAGAAACTGTTTATTTTATTTTATTTTTTTAAATAATTTATTTTTAATTTTTAAATATTTTTTCCTGTAATTTTATGATATCAAAGAAAACATGTCGTGGTTTTCTCCGAGTACTTCTGATTAATCTGGTCAATATTATGATGGTTTTTTCCGTGTGCTCCTGATTATTCTTGCCAATATTATGATGGTTTTCTCGGTGTGCTCCTGATTATTCTTGTCAATATTTTGATGGTTATTCCCGTGTTCTTGCAATCATTCCTGTGGTTTCTTCAAGTGTTTCTGACTATTCTGAGAAACCGCTCTCTGTATGGATTTTTTTTGTCTAATCAGACATGTCATTTTATTTGGAGTTACATTTAATTCGATAATTTCTGCTACTAAATCAAAACTTGAAATATTTTTTTATCAGGTGGAACTAAAAAATATCATTACTCATTCAAATTAATATTACCCCATGAGACATCTGTGGAGCACCAACATGCAAGACGAACTTCCTTTTCCTTGGAGTCTAGCGAAGCCATCCTTCTTTTGCGATCGTTAGTGAGCATCCCGCATCCCGCATAAAAGAACTAAATATTATTTACCTGCAAGCAACATGTGGTGACATCTGTTGTTGAAAAGCAGAACTACATGCATAAAGTACTTTTGCATGAGATATATTAATTCTCGCTGATGAAATATGAAAAAATTTCTATTTAAGTATTGGATCTAATTTAAAACACTCAATTGGTATCTGGCATTAGTCTCAGTAACTAATGTGAATTCCGATTTGGGATCTGACGCTGTATTGAAAGAACATAGGTGTAAGATTTGCAGTAAATAGTTTATCTTGAGAAAGAATAAAAGACAACACGAGAAGAATGACTGTGTTAAAAATCCACTGCGCAATATGATAAGTTGTGTTCGATGTAGCAAGTCGTTTACGCGGAGAGAGAGCCTAAAAAGACATGGCAGAACTTGTAACGACAAGCCTGCGTACAAGCTAGAGGACAACGATGAATCTACTAGCCTAATGAAGAGTGATCTGCATTACGACAATAATTTTCTTGGCTCTTCCGATCTCGACAAAGAACTTAAATTGAAGGAGGTTGATAATTTACGGAAGAATGAAGACAATGGAAGAATCCTTAACGTGAAAAGTGAGAATATATTCCAGCCGAATTCAAGTAGATCTTTCCTACTTTGTAAAAATGATAGACTCCTAAAAAGGAAGCATGAAGACGATGAAGACACTACAACATCATCAACATCGAATTATTACGGTAATTTGGGTGAAGACGATTCCTTCTACGGTGATTGTTACAGTGACTCTAAGGCTGTTGACAAAGACATAGACTATGATGAAGCACCTAAAGCTGCCAAGATCGAATAATGTGGCGGTGTCCTGAGACCGAAACGATGGAAACGACGTGATATATTAAATAAATCTGATCAAGCTTGTGATGATCACCGTCTCAAACATGAAAGTTACCCTGAGGTTGGTGGTAAAACGGAAGACACCAGAGATCATAATATTTATTATAAAGGTGCAAGGAAGATGGTGGTAGAAGAGAATGATTACACATCATGGAAAGATCCAAACATATTGGTTGACCGGCTAAGACTTCTACATGGTTCGCTTTGTGCCGGAAACTATTCGTGCATCAAAGAAATATCCTTCATACTCAAGGAACTGAGGAATGCTGGCTACATACAATAATGGCTTGTTTTACTTGCATTTGTATAATGTAAAGCAATAAAATAAATAATTTAAATTATAAGAATTTAATGTTTTTGTTTCTTGTATTCTGATTTCTTACTAAGACTTAGATCTCGTAACTTGTGCTTCCTTTTTGCCTTTTTTTTATTGATGGAGCTTCCAAATGTGCGTCCTTATTCGATGGTGCTTCCATATGTGCTGCCTTTTCGTTGTCGGTGCTTCCAAATGTGCTGCCTTTTCATTGTCGGTGCTTCCAAATGTGCTGCCTTTTCGTTGTCGGTGCTTCCAGATGTGCTGCCTTTTTGTTGTCGCTGCTTCCAAATGTGCTGCCTTTACGTTGTCGGTGCTTCCATATGTGCTGCCTTTTCGTTGTCGGTGCTTCCAAATGTGCTGCCTTTTCGTTGTCGGTGCTTCCAAATGTGCTGCCTTTTCGTTGTCGGTGCTTCCAAATGTGCTGCCTTTTCGTTGTCGGTGCTTCCAAATGTGCTGCCTTTTCGTTGATGGTCCTTCTATTTTTAATGTTGTTTTGACTCTAGTATTATTGTAAATGGTTCTTGATTTGACTAGCGTATTATTCCATACGGTGCATGTATATAAGCGAGTCCTAGACAACAGGACGCTCAGTTTGTTACTGACGTCGTCGGTGTAAGGATCACCTAGTTTGTTTCTTCTGGTGCATTAATCACGTAATTACCTGTTCTTGCGTACTCGATGGCATCTTTACCGACTTTAACGACGAACTCGATGGAGGTTGTACCATCGACTGCGGGAACCATGACGTCAGCGTCGACGATGGTGGAGCAGATCCCGTTGGCAACGTCGATGTCAACACTGGAGGAGACTTCAACAGACGTGGTACCGCCAGCAGAAGAGACTTTAATGCCGCTAGTGCTGGCTGCACAGGGAAACTTGGCGAACGCTGTTTCGCCATAAATGGAGACTTCAATGGATGCCGAATCGACAACAACTAACGAACATCGGTGCTGTTACTGCGACAAGATTTTCTCAAACAACAGCAATGCTCGACGACATGAGAATAGAG
This sequence comes from Bacillus rossius redtenbacheri, assembly GCF_032445375.1. Taxonomy (NCBI): domain Eukaryota; kingdom Metazoa; phylum Arthropoda; class Insecta; order Phasmatodea; family Bacillidae; genus Bacillus; species Bacillus rossius. Next base: position 15,420,311 of record NC_086338.1, on the reverse strand, counting down.
ATTGTGCCAAGAACCTATATCGAAAATGTTTGTTTGTGAGAAATGTCATAAGCAGTTTGCCAGAAAAGATAATATGAAAACGCACATGAAGGCATGCAAAGGTCCTGCTGTTCGGCAGAAAGTAAAGGTTTCTGCGCAACAACGATGCATTGATGTTCATAAGAGTATGCCTGGAGATGGTGCAACTGCAGCAACGTCAGTATCTGGATCGGGTCTGAAAGGTTCGTCTTCATCACCACGGTATCTTTGCAGCTACTGGGATACGTCGTTCGCATTTGCTCATGATGCACGAAGACATGAGCGGAGCAAATGCACGAAGAATCCATCTCGCATGATGTTTCGATGTGATGAGTGTCATAAATGGTTTACTCGAATTGGTAATTTACGACGACATGCGAAAAACTGTAAAGGTGAAGTCCGCGTGCCTACTGCTGAAATACCTGCAAAAATTTCGACTCCTCGGTTTAGGTTGAAGGCTCGTGAGCGTACAAGCAAGAAAACCGATGTGCAGCAACCGATTGGTATGACGTCTGAACAGGAAAATAAACCTAAGACTGTGTTCGGCGCATTACAAGTGAACGATAATGGCTTCTACTTGGCACAGTCTGCATTTCGTGGAACATTGAAGGACTACTATTATTTAAATACGTTAGGTGAGTCGAAAGACATTTGTAATTTTCTTGATGATATCAGAGAGGACATAATCAATCAGCTTACTGATGATGTAGCAACAAACGGACCTTTGAAATATAACTTGTGGTTGGACTGTATATATGGAAAGCCATATCCGTTCGATGACAAAGTGAAGAAGTGTACATTCAAGACATCGGCTGCAGTAATTTACAGTTCTAACGATGTGAAGCAAACTGTTTAAAAAGGTATCCAGAAACTCTGTCAAGAAGAGGTGGACTATGTCTGTAAAGGTTCTGGCTGGACTCTGTCTAGTATAAACCGATTGGAGCTAAGAATTAGTCATTTCACACCACTGCGGAACTAAATGATTATAAGATTGCTGGCTTTCGCAAATGATCCTGTAGTAGAATAGAAATTATGTAATAAATATTATGTTGTAAAAGAACTTGTGGTGTTAAATTCCTCGAACCTGTTACTATTATGTTAAATTGATGTTATATTTAATTTTTTTTGCTTTTACTGGTTTCGAACCAAGGACCTTAGTCGACCTAATCAATCAGTATATAGATTACAAATTTATGTAATGAATTTTGGAATTTTTCCCGAATTTCTAGCTAAATAATTACGGATTTTCAAGATGGCGGCCAAATTTCAAGATGGCGGGTGTCACAGCAATAATAAATGATTGCTGCACTCTAGCGGATAAGAATTAAACTAACATGGCGTCAGCGCACTCTAGCCGACGATACAATGATGATGGCTTCCAGCATCGAAGACAAGATGGCGGACATGACGTCATACTACCTGACGATATATATGCTTTGAAAAAAAAAAGTGGTGGGAGTCAGTATGCCTGCGTCCACTGTGAGGAAAGGATCGGTCGCCTTTTTTTAATTTTTTTGCACTCGTCGGGTTCGAACCGAGGACTCCGAGCTCCGTGTCGTAAATGTTTGTTTTTTTTATATTTTTTATTAAAAATTTTATTATTGAATTTTTTTATAATTTGAAATTTTTTTCATTAAAATCGGATAATAAATAAAAAAGTTAAAGATGGCGGCCGTAACGGAAAATGCTACGGTGACATTATAATTCAAAATGGCGGATAACACAATGCCGGAATTTTCGAGAAAACGAAATGACGTCATCCAAGATGGTGGATCCAAGATGGCCGTCGGGGTCAAGGTCAAAGGTCAAGGTCACATCCTGATAGAGGCTTAACTGAGGCTTGAGTTAAGGATGCTTAAGCCTCTATCAGGACATTTCTAGCCGCTGGGATTTTTACGGAATAAATCGTGAAATTTTCCCTCGAAACGGGAATTTTTCCCTCGAAAACGGGAAATTTTTTCTTAGAACGGGAATTTTTGAGTCATTTTGAGTAATTTTTGAGGAATTTTGAGGAATTTTTGCCGCCGTGACGTCACAAATCCAAGATGGCGGTCGACAATCTTCAATCCACACCCAGAACCCAGATCTCGGACCGGCCAAACTATACTACTAAGAATTTTTAATTTACTCCATTAGTCTAATTCTTTTCCAGACACTTTATACTAGGGCTGAACCTAGATATTTTAGAACACGAAGGGAAAAAATTAGGTCAATTAAGATCAAATGAAATGTGTAAATACCTCTTGAATAATTATGCCTTACAAATGTTAAAAGAGTAAGACGTTTCCTAATCATATGTTTATACATTTTTTTAATAGATTTGAACTCTTGTATTGGGTATTTACAGGATTTTATTATTTTATCTTTACCACTTATCCCACTCTCTTTTCTCTACAATATATGTCAAACATCTACAGTTATTATAAAATTGGAGCATTATCTCAAAAGAAAGGATATTATTAAACACAAAAACACATAGACAAGCGAAGACGTCATGTCATCAAAAAATCCCTGAGCCTTAATTTAGATGGAATAGAAGTTGGCTGAATGCAGTTACCTTTTTATTGTATTATTTATTACATTTTTGACATGCACACCAACACCTCATAAAGAGGTTACTTGGGTGTGCACGGGTCTAGGGTGAGCATTTGTTTTTGACTTATCGTTAAAGATTGTTTTCAAAATCCTCTCCTATAGTTTTCGTATTGTTTTAGGCCCTACTGATCTGATTTTTGTATATTTTCTTTATGACAGTAGGCATACATTATTCTTGAAAATAAATGTGTATAATTTAGTTAGGGGTTGATCTAGCTAAAATTAAAAAATATATATAATTTTCACATTTCAATATCAGATTAAAATAAAATATACCAATTTATTTATTATAATTATTTCAATATTTTGGCTTGTTTTAAATTTATCATTGTAAATTAAAATTGTGAGAAATTTATTGAATATTGTCTGGGATTCACCGTGCTCCTACACACTCTATCTTACTTCAATGTTTCACGGTGGTGTCCAGTTGAGTGGTGTACAACAGCGAGCTGTGGGATGCTGCGTGTCACAGGACAATCCCCGGCACAGCTCCTGAGCTGCAACCCGCCTCGCACAGGCAGCTCGAGCCGTGGTGCGAGGCAGGTTGCAGCTCCCCACGGCCCCAGGGGCGGCGCGGCAAAGCGCCGGTTGCCGGCGCAATCAGGCGCCGAGAGAGCTCGGCCAATCAGAGGCGCGCGCGTGTGACGTCACTGCAGGCGAGCAGGACTGAGCTGCATCGAGCTCATCACGCCGTGCCAGCATCAGACCCGGCTTGTGATTACTATATCCCGCGGGAACATGTTATACAAACGGTATTTTTCAAACATATGTGCAGCAATATTAATGTATACAGGACTCCGCGCCACTGCCTGGCCTCCCAGCCCTGCCTTCTGGCCTCAGCACGTGCGTCAGCTTATAATTCATCACGCGGCCACCTGACCCGGCTTGTAGTGTGGTGCATGCGCCACTTTGTGATGCCTTTCGTCCTTACAAAGAGACCGCAAGGCGGCGTCCCCAACACTCGCTCTCACGCAGACCTACTCGAGCCGACCGCCGAACAGCGAGTAGCGGCTGTAGCTCAGTAGCTCGCCGGCTGACGAAGGAAGCTACAAGTGTTGCAGACCATGTGAATGTGACGCCTCGAACTGCGAGCTGATTGCCAATTGCATCCCACTTGTTTCGTAGGGTTGGAAGTGTCACACTTCGTTACGTACATTCTGACGAAATGTGGATGTGATTCCAATCGACGGTTTGACATAGCACGTGACACCCAAAACAGAAACAAGAGTGTTTGCTACTGTCGCATTGGCTGAAGGAAAACATAACGCGGTATTCATGAAAGACTATCGTGACTAGTAATGGTCAGATTGTAATGGGACGGTAAAATGGTTCTTTGCTATTAAAAAAGGAAAATATTTGCGTAAATTTTTTCAAAGTAAGACTTAATTACTGGAAATATAAATAAATTTACTAATATTATATAAACTGCACCGAAATCACGTTTGGATGATTTAGTACGAAACTTTCTAAAAAATTTAGCTTCTAGAACCATAGCTTAATATAACAAAACGCTACATTAAAGCATTCTTAAAACCAACAGCCAGGGAAGGCTAGGCTATATTGGGATTTAAGTATTCGCATAATTTACGCCTAAACAGTGAGGTATAAAAAATTGCGCAAATTATTAGCATTAGTCTGAATCGTTTGATTTTGCCCGTCTACATGTGGTGAAATTGCACTCTATGGGTTTTATAATACACGTTCTTACACGGAACGACTGAAATACGTCACCACACTTTTTCATTCAAAACAGAAAATCTTCGGACTTTGCAAGGTGCCTCCTTAATTACATGACACTTCGAGTTTCGTAAATATTTATTCTAAGATATTCAACAAGTCTTATATGTAAATATTCACACTAATACCAAAAACTTTGCCTGAATACCTACAAAACCAGCCAGGGGGTGTGCACTAACCAAGACAGTTTTTAAAAACAACTGGAAGGCCGCTTGAAGTCTCAGGTAAACGCTGCATAGAAAGGACTGCACACGCGACCTTGGTGAGTGTCCAGGGGCTGTCCTTAAAGATTACTCGGTTATTTACAAATAATAAAGGTAGCGAGTCCATGCAGTTACCCGTCTTTCGGTCTCTAGCATGACAGAAAACAAATGATGCTTGGATTTACAGTTTACAAAATAAAACCAATGTGTACGTATCCAGTATCGTGTATGATCATGGTAAAGCTAGATTAGCACAATTTTAGGTTTTTGTTTGAGTTAAAATCCAAACTTTTCTTCAAACTATGCATGTATAATTAAGTTGTACACAGTGAACCTAACTCATCATACAAATGAGATATAATTTTCCAAGGAAAAAATACTTGAAAAAAAAAGAAAGTTAAAAAATAATTGGTGCAGAATATTTTATTAGTTGACAGAAATTCTGGGGTTACTTTTTAGAACCAATTGAGTATTTATAACCAGACATTTTCCATAGTTTTACTTAAATGTTTTATACCTTTTTTAAAATTTAAATTTAATACAATTATTTTGACAAACACCTTTGCAGTTTAACTGTTTATCATGGAAGAAATTCAAAAACATAAACCCACAGAAAACAAGCCTAAATCAGCAACGTCAAACAGATAAACACAACGATGTATCTAAACACGCGTTATGGATAATATTAACGACGAAGGCACAGACGAACACATTCAAAACTTAAATATCAGACAGCACAAGGATTTCGTGGAAGAAATTTTACCATGGAAAATATAATAACAGCACAGGCGAACTCAGTGGGCTAACAGCGAAGATACAGTTTCAACAATAACAGTAAATGCAGGCAGACAACAAAACCCAGACAACGCAGCAAATAAAACAAGCATAACTATGATTGACATAGGCTTAGTCTCTTTGGGTTTATGTTTTCATTTTTATTCCCTAATTTGCGTTCTTGAATTTTTTCCATGACAGTGTGAAACTGCAGTGGCGTATGTCCACAACATTCCCCATTGCGTGAATCATTTAAAGATCGTAACATTTCTAAACTTCTCTATAACCAACTATTTGTTTATATGCGTGATTACACGGTGGTCGTGTTTACAAAACCGAGAACACAAAGTGTGCAGATTCAAGAACGTTGTGGTCACTGCACGTGGCGAGACGGCAGAGCGGACAACCTAACACACGAGACTCCAGTAGAGTAACAGCCTCTCGTCCTCGTTTGTCACTCAATCCTCAGCTCTGCACAAACAACACGACTCGCCATCAATTCCGTCCATTTTTTTTTTGGCAGCCACCAGCAAAAAAAAAAAAGTAGTCGGCAAAATCCTTGTGCTGATATCCGCTGAATTTATAGCTACGATAAAACTTTTTTTGTCATCATAGGCCAATCAATTACGTTGTTCGCCAATGACCCAGCGAAAAGAAGCACTAATGGCAGAAGTAAAATTGTTGATATCACTGTTCAATCTTTCCTTGAAGAAAAAAAACGTGGTCGCACTTTAAATATAATACATATGTGTAATATTTAAACTAAAATCTAACTAAAAACTATTAATCAATAATATATTTAAATTTGTATTTTTTATAAAAATTAACACATACTAATCAGCTGTCTGTGTACCCATCATTCTGTTAGGTGTACAATTATATGACTACTTACCATATGCGAACATAATGGACTCAATTATACTTCAAAAAATTATAACCAAAAATATTTCTCTTTATTTAAAAAAAACTGTCTTCGGTGGCCATACACTTGAAATTTGAATTAAAATTTGTGCTTACACGCAAATAAGAACACATTTGAATTCGGTCATTGCGCAGTATTAAAGTTCCATTTTTTGAGAGCATATTTTAAAAGTTTATTATTTGTATTTATGTTCATATAATGTGATGACTTTCTTTCTGTTTTATAAGTTACACTTGTTTAGGGGTGTTGAGGGTGAGATATTAGTGAGCAGTGGAAATGAAACAAAGTGCCCGCGCATCATGGACAATAGTTCGACATGATGACTACAGCGCATGCGCGTTTCTGCTGTCCCCGCGAGCTGCAGTCGTCCAGATAGCCGACCGCTTGTGGCGGCATCAACCTGTACATATTCGCTAACGTGAACTCGGGGATACGTAGCTAGAGTATTGGTGTGCTAAATGAATTAATTTGATTGACAAAATATTCTGGAATAAATTTTATTAACTTCAACAGTAAATAAATTTCGATAAACCTTATAATCCTGGGGCTGAACTATTAATATCGTAATATTTTCTCAACAATTATAAAATGGCGGTTTATGTTAAATGGCTGGCCGCAAACTTTACAGTTCCAGATATAATACCGGACAATGGAGGATTTTTTTATCATACAATTTATATTGCATTTTAACAGAACATTTTAAGAAAATTGTATTATTAATTCTTCAGTCTGTTTGTTTAAATTAATTTACAATTGCTAGGCATAAAATATTAATTTTTTACTAATAATAATTAATCTCATAAACACAACGATATGATTGATACAAAATTGGGGGATTTATGTATGTATATTCATATAAATATGAGTTTTTTTTTTTTTCTTGATTGTTTGTGGGATTGTATTTTATTCATATCTTGAGTTTTTATCAGAAGGGTGATGAAATTTTTCTCTCTTGAAATTCATAACGAGTTTAATTTCAATGTCTATGTGATATTTATACTGGTAAAATTTTGCACAAATCAGGTGAAAAATAAGGGGAATGTTACCGTAAATAAATAATTATTATAAAAAAAAAAGATAGAACACTGCCTACTTGAGATTTGGAGAACCCCTCGCAACCCCCCTTTCTTACTACATAAAACAGATTTTTGGTATTTCTGAATGGAACTTTGCTGTACTAACAAAGAAGGTGAAATGAATAGTATTGTGTATATATATGTGTATATATATAAATGTTTAAACAAAGAAAAAATGAACTGTTCACAAAAGATTTAAAAAACCAACCCTCCTCCTTTAGCACTCCAAAAAAGCATAACTTTGTTACTTCTTGATGGCATATTGTATGTATAGTTGACAAAAATTACTTTGCACATCTAATTTTAAAAAAAAAAGTATAAAAAAACGATCGCTGTTTACATAATATTTCAAAAAAGACCCCATCCTACATTACATACCAGTTAAATAGAATTTTTTTGGTACTGAATGATGAAATTTTGCAAACCTGACATTAAATTATAACACTAATTACTTTCTACATTTCATTTAGAAAAAAAAATCATTTTATCTTCTATCTACCAAAGTTAAAATTTCTGATATAAAAACAAAGTTTTTTATTCAATTTACTTTCTTTAAAATATGAAGTTACATTGAAAATACTTTTAATAGTTACTTGCTAAGTTAGAATAGTATTTATTTTTGCAGTCAACGTTACACGATTAAAAATATTTGCATCATAAAATCATGCAAACCTTTTTTTTTCAAATGTATAATATGTATCATTTTATTTTAAATTGTTACAAAGATTTTGTTATTCATAATTACATAACAAAAAAAGTATAGTCATAGTATTTAATAATTGGGTGCATGTTATGGAACTGGAATTTTTTTTTAATTTTATTTTAATCAAACACTATGTCAATTTTGGTATTTTTTGATTGAGGACCATAATAAATGGAGAAGCCTTAGTTTCACAGACGAGAGAGCCAAAACCCGAAGTTCCCCGAAGTTCATGGTTTTTTTCCGTATCTTTAATGTAGCTATCCTAACCAAATCAACCGTCCACAATGTTTTAAAGTATTTGTAATGTAGCTAACCTAACCTAATTGACCATTAGTATCCTTTTTATCAACACCGCCATATTTATTTACAATGAACAAAAAAAAAACGAAAATGCACGATCGGGCGTATGGCTCTCTCGTCTGTGAAAAGAAGGATTCCCTAATAAATGGGCCTGTGAGCTGGGCGGTGAGTTCCGGCACACCCTGCAGGTGTGTGTGTGGACCAAACATGGCCGCCCGCAAGCAAGGGGCAGGCGGCGGCTGTCGATCCCAGCGCGAGTGAGATATACGGCCGGCGCGGCAAACACGGGCCCAGCGGCGCTAATGGCGATGAATGAGCCCGGCGCGCTCCAGCGGTTAGGGTCGCAACTAGGCCGCGGCGCACCGCCTCCTTAAGTCATTCTGCGCCACTGCACACTGCGTGCTTCAATACTGCAAACTAGTGGTCGCTGGCAAATTAGTAGAGACCGGAAAAACTCGCGGATTCATTCGGCGATAGGCTAGAATTCAAACACATATACCTTTATAATGATTTTGCTATTGGCTCACTGTTCATCTGGACGAATCTCAACCAGTTATAATCCCTCAACCAAAGAAGGAACGAATCACGGACAAACCAGCTGAGACGACTTACAAGTCAGCAGCCAATGAACTTGCGTTATTTGCCCGAGTGTACAGGGGAATGTGCAGTCTATCCTGAAGGCCATCGAAACCGCGAATTTTTCCGGTCCCTACAAATTAGTAATCTTGATATCAACTGGCGTGCTAATAATCTTTAATCAATACACAATCTTTTAAACCAAATTTTATATACAGATACACAAATATCGTGTTAATATAAATAAGGGTTCGTTATATATGTAGACACTGCGTTCAACATAGGCCCCCGGAACACTAAAATATTATTAATTTTTAAGGCACTCAGGGGAAAATGAAGAACAAAATAAACCCTGGGATAACTACATCAGGGATAATATCTACAAGATTAAGAATTACGCCGATTAGTACCGGATAAATCTGTAAACAGATGGTGTGTCGCCAGGGTAGCTGGAATCTCGGCCAGGGGTACCGTGG